>NC_092563.1:14958093-15258093 GCF_037975245.1 Apostichopus japonicus | reverse complement strand
TGAGCTAAGTCAGTCTCTTACATTCATATTTAACGTCCATGATTATGAATTGTTAATTATAAACAACTCTGTAACTGGACGACATACATTAATCTGGGAGTGACTCGAACCGGGGACTTTATGATTGAAAGGCACCGGCGTTAACCACTGAGCTAACACTCCTTAATAAAAAAAACTCACTAATAAAAAAAATTAATAAAAAGTTCAAAACCGAAGCAATCTCATAACTCTCAGTACCAATATGGGAAAAGACTTTGCAATATTAATGGACCCTTTTTCCTTTTAAAACTTTTCAATGCTTTTAGGGAATGTGACATTGAACAGATCCACCTATTCAATCAGGACACCATGTGGACTAGATATTGTACACCTGGCTGTTTTGTGTAGTTTGATCTGTTACTTATCAGACTGTCCATCTATTAATTTAACCTCTCCGAGATGACGACAAGGCTCTCCGCCAAACGTTTGCGGTAAAAATTAATGAAATCTGACGTATCTTCCGGAACCTTTCCACTGAACATGTACGTGCATCTCTCTCGCATACGTACAACGCAGAGACCTGCGGGTGGGAAAAGATAACCCACAAAGCTGAATTATTCATCAGAGTTTTGGAGAGAATAGCACAAAAAAAATACCTTTCTGCCTCTCGAAAGTGAGACGGGACTCAATCAGTGGCAAACGATAGTAAAAGTTCATGTAAATGCCACTTTTGTGAATTTACCCTTTCCACGAAGTTGGAAACAAACAGACAAATTGCAATGCTGAAAAAGAATAAAACGGCGATGTGCAGAATTATTTGCCGAGAACAAGATCTGGTTCATCCACATAGATGGAGATTGTTTGTCCGATGCTCATTCATACATTATTGCTCATTATCAGCAAATTTCAGTTAAACAATAAGAGCCTTTGAAGAAGATCCTGCTCGGATCGAAACGTCAGGCCAATTTCATTTACACATTCTCTTACACAGGCTCTCTAGTGGATGAGCAGTTTGCTAACAGTTTTATTTTATTTTTATTTTAAACAATAAGAGCGTGCAAAACTTGTTTTGGGTCAGAGACTATATAGACAAATTGGTGTTCATTAATTTCCAAATATTCCAGCTATGGATGGGACTTATAATGGTACTAAGGCACTGTGTCAATAGTAGCACAACGAGGGGACGGCTGCAGCATGCTGTAGCCATGCTGCATAAGATAGTCTCTTGTACTAAGTAGATTCTAATAGGCAACAGGGCAAATTTTTAAGGATTTTTTTTCTAGCTGTCCCTCGGACAACACGTTGTTACTATTTTGGTTGTCCAAACAGCAAATTTGGTTGTCTGAAAATACTGTAATGTAGCAAAATAACAAAGTAAGAACAGTATTTACACAGTAGGATAGATGTGTAAGTTTGGTGAATAGAACACATGCTTTGGACCAGCAAAACTCCCCTTAGGGCAGATTAAAGGCCTAACACTACAGTATTTTTTTTGTTTTTACTTGGTTAGTTTCTCCAACGTGATGGAGTGTTATATACAAGTAATCGTTTTCCCTACAACTTGGAATGCTTATTTACAAAGCAATTTAAATTCGATGAAAACAAATAGTTGCAGGACGAACTCCAAAACTGATTTCGGTCATCTGATTCTGGTCCTCTCAGACTACCAATAAAAATATGGACTTGCCTGCACAAGTTTAAAACATTAGGCACTGCTACTATAGTCAACTAAGATAAGCTCTTTTGAATCTATCTAGAATGCTTAGACATACCTTACTTACTATTTTTGTCAAATTGGTCATCCACATCAGATGAATCACATTACGTTACTCCAGTATTGTGCAAGACAGGATGCATCAATGTTTCTAGAAACAGGTTATTAAGTTTGGTTAGCATGTTGACAAACCAGAATAATTGTTTAAATAATACATTCATCCACTTAAGATGAATATTGTTACATCATATTAAGCCAAATTAGAATACATGTATATCTCTTAGAACAGCCAAATGCTATCAAATGAAATTGCTTTGCAATATTTAGCTCAGCATTGCTAAATAACTGTTTTGTGTAGGTTGGTCATCCATTTGCATCAGATGAGAAAAAGAATCATAAAAAACACAGCCATATGTACTGCTCCGTTACCTCTATGACAGCGCCCTCTGCATAAACGGTGAAGATTCACAGTAAATTTTGTGTCCCACAAATGTAATGCAATATTTTAAATTTCCATTAATCTTTTAACCTTTGTTTGCCTGGTTTAGTCATTCCTGGTGTAAATGTTACGAATCAAAGTATTAAAGAGATGATGATCCCATTTTGAACAGTAGAATCTGATATCACCAAATCACCAAAAACTTCCACCAATTAACCCAAAAATAAATGCAAGATGTAGTTTTCAAGCATTTGCAAACAACAAACTTGAGTGAAATGCCTAATTTTCCCCAAACTTGGAAGTGACCAAATCTTTCATGTTTGTTTTTTATTTACATGTCCAACAAGTTTTAATGCTTTACATTATTTTCTCTCACAATACACTTGTTGATATAACCAGCAAGGAAATTTTTAAAGGCCTAATGTTTGTGCCATCAATGATAAACAAACAATTGAGTTTTTACAACTTATAGTTTAAAGTACCAAACTAGGAATTTCCAACATTTGTTTACATGATGTTCAAATGTTTTAGTGTAAACTTTTTTCAGCTTTATACATCCATCAAATCGTAACAACAAGCAAGCGGAGAAGATATATTTATCTTGGAGCTTCTTCTCAGAGCGAGTATGGAAGATAGCAAAAATTATCCGGCTACAAATAGAAACAGTTTCCCCCCCCCCCATCTTTCTGACAGAACTACGACGAAAACAACCCGCATATCCCTTCCAGTTACAATTTCATTTCATTAAAAGAATAATTTTATTCCTTCCATTCCACTGAGATGTCAATTTAGCTGAGAGGATTTCAGAACTGTCACTTGTCCTTACCTTGCAAATTTACCACAAGAAAGAAAGGGGGGGGGGGAGGGAGGAAAGGGACTAAAATCAGACACAACGTCCTGTGAAATATGCACTGTAATGTGAGAGGGCATTTGATACGGTGCCGAGATGGCACGAGAGACGTTACATCCGTTAAATAATAAAGCGTGGGATCAGACCAGAATGACTTTTATTGCCATGTCAGTTTTGTAGAATCCTTTTAAGAAGGGTGAACATTGCTAAATTTAGCCGAATGATCTGAAATCATAAACAAAGAAAAAAAAGCTAAAACCTTAGAAGGGCTTATCAAAGGTTGTCCTGAAAGTGAGAAATCCTGGAAATGGTAAAAAAAAATATAAAAAAATGAACGTCAGCTTTAGAATCAGTCGCCAAGAAGAACAATGTTTCCAGACATGAATATTCATGACCTCACAAAAGGAAGTTTGTCGCAATTTCCTGTTTGTTTCAAATATTGTAAAACATAAGGGCAGCTGGTGAGGTCCAGTTGCATACATAATAGAACCGTTCAACTCAACATACATAATGCAAGCCAATTTCTCTTCTTTTTATTTCTTACCTTCTTTCTTTCTGCAAATAATTTCACAAAAAACTATGAACCAGACTTTCAAAGTTCGGCCAAGATATAAACACATTGTAAGCAAAAGCCGCTTTGCTCTAACGTGCCATTGTTTAGGAATTCCAAGGTTTAATTTTTGCATCAAAGGATCGCCTTCCTATTTAGAGTACGACAGAAATACACTCCTATGATATAGTAACACTAAATACATTTTCTTGCATAAGTGTGCTTAAGTTTTTCTTTAAACAGAAGTCACTTAATTTTGCACAGACAAAAAGGTCTCTCTTTTTTTTAAATAAACTTACTGAGGGAAAATAATGACTTGCAATCAACTATGAATTAGACGTCACAGCAAGTTATACCTTGCAGCATACTATCAATAACAGACATGTCATATACACGGTAAAAGCAAAAAGACACAAATGTTTCCAATTTTAATCATATTAAAGAACAGTCAAAGAAATTCATCCCTGCCAGTCACTGCAATGAATCATAAATAGAAAGGATGACAAGCCATTCAAAACTTAAACGTGTAGAAAAATCGGTCCCTCGTTATCATAATCACGTCCGTTAAATTTAAGACATGGTGAAAGGGATCCCAACATTAATATCCCTTTGTTTAATGTGTACATGATACATCTGTAATGAGTTATTTATAATTCAACACAATATTCACAAACCCATAAACCAAAACAAAAACAAATTCTTTGCAGTCTTTTTTCTCCACCTTTTCCAAGAATTATTAAAATTGTATGACAAAGTCTCATTCGAATATAATTATAAAAAAAAATACGTTGCTGTAAATGTCAAATCTGTCATAACATTTTTTCACATCTAGAAATGGTTCTGGTTGTTAAGAAAATGAGCTTGTTTCAATTTTCCTCACTTCGTCACTACTGACCAGCATATTAAAATAACTTTGAGGGAGAAAATTTCACCAGAAAAAAGTGTAATTACTTACCACCGTCAGCGTATGTTTCAACTCCGTAGCCATCCTGGAGTCCACTGCTCCACATACCTTCATAGCGAGCTCCACTGGACTGACTCTGAATGACTCCGTACTTCCCCTTAAAACCCGATGCCCACTCTCCTCGATAGATCCACCTGCCTTTTGACTCCACCCCTAAGCCATGCCTCATCCCGTTCTTCCACATTCCCTCGTAGGTACTCCCATTAGGCCACATGTAAACCCCTAAGAGCTCAAATCCAAAGTGCCATGCCCCACTGTATTCACCCTTCCCGTTGGGTCCGGTGCAGACGCCGTACCCGTGGGCCTTACCCTCCTCCCAACCCCCACAATAAGACCCTCCATCTGAGAAATCAAAACGTCCTCCATTCATGGAGGATGGATTAGCTCGGATCATTCAGCCGACAATGCACACCAGTCTGTGAGAAGTCAGAGGGTGCCATATGGGTGTGCCATATGGCGGGTGCCAGGTGGCGTTGTCACGGCAGGTAGTCCAAGGCTCAGATGGAGCTAAGACTGCAGATGAAAAGGAAGAGACAGTAGGATATTAATTATCAAGTATGTTAAGATCATTTTGTCCTGTAACAGCGTCAATGTGATACCGCGAGAACGTACAGTAATTCTATCCAGCATCACAGCATAAAATGCTATGCTATGCAAAATGGTCAAATTGCTCTAAAAGTCCCAAGATGTTGTAAAGCAGTTTCGTACTTGTATATCGTCATCATAGTATTTCATTAAAAGGCAAACTTCAGAACTGCCGAAACTACTGCACAAATTTTGAACACTAAATTATTGCCTGGATGCCATCAGATTGTGACACAAGAACAACAGATTCTAAAGTGCAGCTTTCTTAGTAACTATTGAACCGTTTGCGAGTTTGGCCTTCGGGCTTTCCAGCCGGCCATGGGGCTCTCCAGCCGGCCCTGGGTCTCTCCAGAAGGCCATGGGGCTCCCCAGCAGGCAGCGGCGGAGCTAGAGGTATTGGTCAGGGGGGGGCTAGAATGGTCTGTAGGGGCTCTTTTCCGACACTATCAGAGCTGTATCTACGGCTCTGGACACTATCTAAGCGGAGCGCCTCCACAGGTTGGCTCAGAGCGTACAGAATTTTTTTGAGTAAAGATACTCCCTAGATCGCCAGAAATGACCCTTTCCGGGCCTTGTTAATTTGCAGACAATGTGGCAAATGTCAATAGGTAGATGAGATCCCAATAAAGTGGTAAAAAGCTAAAAAGGGCGCCAGCAGTCCGTTTGAGTCAGTCGGGGGGGGGGGCGTCTGCCCCCTGACTGTATAGACGCTCCGCCACTGCCAGCAGGCCATGGGGCTCTCAAGCCAGCCATGGGGCTCTCAAGCCAGACATGCTCAAATATTAGCAGAAACCCTTGTATCGTTCCTGTCTGGTTCTGCAAACCTTGACAACCTGACTTGACCTCAAGTAGATTACTATTTAGTTCATAATTATAGAAGATTCAGAGATAAAGCAGTACAGAAGAAGTACATTAAGACTGACATGGCAGCGCCCTCTGCTAAAAAAAAAAGCCGCTGCAGAGCCCAATGGTGCACAACATACAGTATGCTATTTCTGAAGTGTACTGCAATAGACTGTTAATGAAAGACACCAGACCCATAAACTGTACGATTTCTGATGTCATCTCCTTTCCATTAAAGGCTGTTTTAATATGACTACATATCGTGGTCGTGCTAATACAGTTAAATCCTTGGGCAGAAGCCTACTGTACAGAACTGTATAAACATATATATGCACACAACTGAGCTAACTTAAAAGGCCAACTTCTCCATAAATAATTGAACTTTTATCCCCAAAATTGTTACATACAATTGTGGCTTTATATTGTAACTATATACAGAGTCTCTCCTTTGTATAAAAAACAAAACATATTTACATTTTACATGTTTTTTTTTTCCCCTTCTTGTAAGCAATGTACTTAGACTTTCGTTTCTGTTCACAATTTTCAAGGATATCCTGTTATACAGTTTGTTGATACAATCATGAATAGAGCTTGATACGCAGTACTTTCCGTGTCACGCAATCATTAAAACTCTCTCGAATCTCGGAAACCCAAAGAGGATTGGAATAAACGCATTGCTGCTACTGTATACTAAATCGCATCAAGGTTTATTCCTTTAATTTTAAATTCTCACAATTTTTTTTTTATTTTGGATTTTTTTTTGTAAGAATGGAGATTTATATGGTGACTGAACAATGGATACAGTAGGACTTTAAAGTCCTGTGGTTTTTACTGAACAAAATAACATACTCTGTCATGTTGCATTTCTACGTGTATGCCGAAGCAATGAGCACGAGGAAGGGTTCAAACATTAATGTTTCGTCATCTGAGGCCAAATATGGCTTGAGTGGAACTGAAATTTTGAGCTTCTCTGGAGCTATTTCAAACTGATCTGGAGCTACTAAAGGAGGTTTTAAATAAGTTTTCATTCCGTTGATTTTTGAAAAAGTCTTTTCCAGCTTTCCACAATTTTACTGTAAAATTTTGTTACATCTTATCATCCTTCATGATCTAACATTTTCCATGACTTTATTTACTACCGGTCTTTTTAATGTATCGGAAACACACATGTAAGACTAAATTAAGCATGAGGTGATTTGAATAACAGAACTACAGTATTTATTTATTTCTGTTTTCTTTTTTTCCTTTTTTTACAGTCATTTTTTTTTCTCTTTTGAAAAATTGCACTTGTTTCAGTCATTTTTATATAGGGGAGCCTCAACAGACTTGGCATGATTTTACTTTACCGTCATATCCAATATTAATCAAGTCGCTACATGTCAGGGTAGCTGGCCTCTTCTTCTGATACATACAGAACTGAAAATTCACATTTTTCCCTAAAAACATTGACGAAACCATCTGGAATTATTAAACACTCAACCCAATATCGGAAATTATGTAATTTACAAGATCAAATTCCCTTCCAAATTTTGCAAATGTATAATGTGTCATATATTATCCTGTACCTGTCATTAGAGTTCCATTACCATGCCAGAGAAAATTGATACAGTGTAAAAAATAAAGTATCAGTGATAAAAATCAGAGAGTAGCCTCCACTTAGGATGGAGGTGAGAGGAATGGCTGCAATATGAGATAATAAAAATAAATTATTCCATTAAGAGATCACAAAAATAAATAATTCCATCGTATAGTAAATTCCAGCAATGTGATTTTTTTCCCCCGTGAATTTAAGAAATATTATGGGACACTAATTACATCCTATGTATTAGAATTGAATTGCTTTGCATTTTTTAAATGTAAAGCAATTTATGTTATTTATTTATTTTGATTTTTTTTTCAACCCCGTGAAGGAAAGGCTACTTTTAATGTTCATGGAACATTATGCTACAATACTATACCTATTACTGGGTACATATCACTGTGAAACCATCACTGATTCTTCACAATAGTTACAAGTTCGTTTCAAGAAACAGGGATACTACTTAGCCCTGTATTGCTTTATACAGCAATCTATTTCAAAAAGGTTAATAAATGTCAAGAATTATAAGAGCTATACTAAATCAATGAAGTTCCCCCCCCCCCCCCCCAAAAAAAAAGTGCAGAATGGCTCCATTAAGAAATTTGGAAATTGCCATATCAAAACTTTATAAAAAATTCATATATTTTTAATCCATGAAAAGTTGATTTGGATATCATGGAAAGAGAATTAAAGAGGGGGTGTGGGCAATCTTTGATCTGTCTTAGACTCCTGACTGTATCTAATTATGCAGCAGCTGTCATTAAACGAACAATGTGATACCGTACTTGGTACTTGTACAGATGTACGGTACCAACCTCCATGCTCTGAAATGCTCTTCTATCGAGAAAGACACTCAGAAATGAGAGCGTTATCATACAGAAATGAAGGATTTTCTTTAAAAAAGCATGAAAAAATAAAGCAAACATCTCATATTAACACACAAATGTGTGGAACTGAAGGTGAGAGGAAAGGCAAAAGAAATAATTTGAATATATCCAGGGGTCTTTCTGTGACCATCTTTTAATAAAACGAAAACCTATCTATAAGGAAGATGATGATATTACCATAACAAGTCGTTTCCAAGGAAACTGTACAAAAACGAGGTACAGAAGAAAAACCTTCCGAAAAATTGGAGCCGCAGGAAGTCTCTCTTTTTTTGCGCTTCGGATAGAAAAACATCGCAGAGAACAGCAGTCTTAGTTAGCCATGAGCCAGAGCATATTTCTAATATAGTGAGAACCAGACACAACATTGGCCATCACAGCTGGTGCTACTCGTGTTGACTAGCTCGACAACCTTCATCTCGCACCGCCTTCCTGATTTCGCTTTCCTCTTTTTATAACTTCAACACGGTTTTATCGCGGCAAATGACATTACATGCGACAACTGTCGAGGTTGTACAGACATCCATTCATCAGCTAGAATCAGATGTGCAATTTGTGAAAAAGGAAAAAAATACGACTACAAAAGTTTAATTGCAGTATCGTAAAGAGAGTTGTCAATTCGTTCGCCGACCAGAGTTTTTCGCACCGAGCCATATGGTCAACACATGTTGATATGTTTAATAAACGAATGCAACATTTTTCAAATGATGCAAACACGAGGAGGCTTCTCTTTACTTTCAACTTTTCAATCATTTTTTTACTGTCGGACGTTTCTTTGGTTTCACTGGCTTAAAACCTTAACTAAATAACTTACAGCGAGTTGAAAACCTTTAATTCCCCTCCCCCTTCCCTCTCCACCTTCCCCCTCCACCCTCCCCCTCATGAATGCACTGCTGATGCTTTTTTATTTTATTATCTCATGTTTTTTTTAACATATATTGTTGATCCGTCTACTTGCAGTAAGTCAAACAGCACTGTTTATATGCTCATAGACTTCAGGTATTTTCTCTCTGACCAAAAACTTAAAAGTTTGGATGCATAACAGCCTTATAAATAATGGTTATTTTTTTTGGTATGTTAACTTTATTCAATAGCCTGGGTCAAAATAAGCCTTCTAACAGATAAGATACTATCACCTAGTGCCAAGCATTTGAGAATTACAGGCCAAGATGAAGCCAAAAATTACCCCAAAATATGCTACGATGCATAAAACATTGTGCCGATAAAGTTCTTATTTTCAAGATCTCATTCAATCAGGTTAAATAAAACACAAAAACAGTAGAAGACATGGTAAAATTAATAGAGTTAAAATACTGTGCTGCGATTGCCAATGCATAAAGACGGACATTTTGCATAAATTATTTAAATTGCAAGGCTTTGTGTAGTCTTACTGCACAATATTTTATCGCATACCAGAAGTGTTAAAAACCACACAGACACATTTTCATACAGACAAGATTGATTTGACAAAAGCTTGCCAGTAAGAATATTTATTGTAAATGGAATATATACATATTCAAAGTCGTCCTATTTATCTCAAGAAGGAATATTTCCATGCTAACTACAAAATTACCTTTTTGTATCAAAGAAAAAACACAAAATAATTAATACACCGAGAGGGATTTTCCCTATTTTGACATTTCATTAAATTCTGCAAAATGACTTTCCTACGATCCTACTCATCGTCAACAATGTTAACCGCCTAAATTTGTCCTGATATAACGCTGTAACTTGGCTGGGTGGGGGAGCTCAAATATCACAAACTGCAGACTCTTGTTTTGCATAATAAATCTTGACACCGATTCTAGAGCTTGTTATAAAAATGGCTTTTTTTTTAATGTTAATTCAGTAAAAATAATGATCTGAAATTTCTGCCATCTAAAGGACACTTAAAAGCCAAGGTAAAAGTCTTTCCTCTCTATATGTTAACTTCCAACATAATTAGTTTGTTAATAACTTTAGCTGTGTGAATGCCACAGTAAAAAGCATCATAACTTCACAGTACACTAATACAGTATGTGAGATGTATTTTCAAATCAGCAGGTATATGCTCTTTGCATTTGGTTGTCAATTTCCTGACAATTTTAATTTGAATCTACCAAATATTAATGTTTTTAAAATAGGGCTGCAATTTACTGATCATAGCATAAAGACAGTTGCCCTTGTTTAGATGGTTTTCACTATGTTGCACATATGTTGTCACATAGATATTTTATTATTATTTTATATCTTGTTTTTTGCATTTTACATTAATTACATTATTATAGAAAAATCGGAATTGAGACTGAAAAAAATGTGTATTCTTTGCTGTTATTTGAAACCTTATTTTTTCAAATTGACAACCGCACATTACAACCATTAAATGTAGTTTTCATATATCAAATTCTGCAGAAAATTTTACCAAATTGCTGTCCAAAAAAAGGTTTGATCTGAAAACAACTCAATGATCATCATCATCACCATCTTTACCACATATTCGATACTTTCTATAAAATCAAATAGTCACCCAAGATGGTGCCTGGACATGAGAACCAATAAAACTTATAACTTTACTGATCTGGCCAATTCTCCTTACTGTACGTACACATTACATGGGGACTGCTACCATGTGATCAGGACGGCGATATACGGTCTAGAATATATATGTCACAATTTCCTTTGAAAATGGAATAGATTTACTACACTGGATCTTAGCTACTGTATACGGCAGAGCTATGCAGTACATACAAATATTGATGCTCATGCTATACTTACAGTGTACTTTAGTACTACATACAACCATTGCTCTGCAAAGAGAAAACTAAGATCTCTTAGGGAGATACCACTTGTCTTAAATGTCATGGGCTATGACATTTTAATCACTGTGTGATGTCTTTATGCTATTAAAAGCTGAAACCCTTTGTGGTTGCCCCCCAGTACACTTCTTCTCCTCGTATGTTTTCACGGCAAAAAGTAAACAGAACTCTGGTATGAAAATCTTGGCATGGAAGACAATGCTAGTCTAAAATTAAAAGCAATAGAGTAGTGGCAAACAGACAAAGGGTTGCAATGCAAGAGTTGGGGCTTATATCAGTGTCATTTCTTTTTTAGATTTGCTCTGGTTTTTCTTTCAACTTACTGTAAAGGGATATAGTCCTATATACAGGGATGAGCCTGGGGTTAAACAAAATCATGGAACTTTGCAAAAATTGCGATATAGGCTCCAGTTTGTGTATGCTACAGTGTGTTAGGATAATAGTTTTTGTCCCCGAGGTCGAAAAGAAATCACAGATATTCCGCGAATTCCTGGAAAAAGCTCGTGCCTGTACATAGCAGATAAATGTGAGACTTGCACTTAATAATATGACAAAGAAAAATATTAGTTACTTTTAGTTGCAAACCCCATCTGGAGAGCTTATCCCTAACTAAAGATATAGTAGATTGAATTTGAAAATAATGTTTTGTTAGACTAAACCCTTCCAATTTGTCCCTGGAATGGATCATTGAAAGGTCTGTAATGTCATAATGGTAAACTATTTTATTCTATGATATACTCTTTTTTATTGATTTATCTTTGAAACATTATACACCTGGAAATGTTTGCTGAAGCTGTCAAGGTTCTCTGTATTTATAAGTTTTGTATCGTTGTTATTATTATTATTTTCCCAAGTAAAGTAGTGCGTTAAATCTAATAACAAAATAATAAAAAAAACATTTTCCGCTGAATTTCAGTGCCCTGGTGACATCACTCTGGTTTTTTGTTTTTCCCAGATAGTCTGGAGGCACCACCAAATTTGAAATTTATTATTGTCTATTATTTTTCTGTCTTGGGGAAGTCCCTCATTACAGGCATACATGTATCACAAATGTTAATAATGAATAGCCATGCTATGTTTGTTTTCCCCTAAATTTGATAATTTTATTTCATTGCTTGTAATTTATATGTTGTATGACGCATTGAGATGTTTTTACATGTAATGCGCCTTTTAAGAATATATTTACATTACATAAATTTACTCTTTTTTTTTAGCTGAGAGGTAGACAGATACTTTGTCACTCCTTTGGTTATTTAAAAAGTGCACTAAAATGCTATGTATATATAATACTATCTACAAATTCCAGTTCAACGATGTTGCAACGTATGTATAATAAAATCCACAGGATTTTGCTTGGCAGATATACCGATTCTAAAGGAAAATCATTTTCTCTAAAGTCTGTCTGAGTAAAAGTTTGTCCGAACTGAGTTGTCCCAAAAAATAAATATAATGGAAAGTATCGACACAAACTTCTTACCAAAGAAAGAAAGGAAGAAATAAAACTGGATGTCTGTCGAAAATCAACACAGCATACAATTAAAGGTAGTCAGTATAGGCCCCAAATTGTAGCCCGCTATAATTGCTAGAAGTTTTCAAAGAATACTTTCCTGGAGGTCTTTACTCTCCACATTGATCTCAGATATTTTTAAGGAACACACAAGAACACTGAATGTCCCAGTGAGGAAAATTTCCTCGGAGGTTGTACTGAAAACAGTTTAAGAATTTTGACCAAATGTGACCATATTTGAATATCTAGCATATTTGGAGCCAATACAGCATACCTTTAAATCTTGATCATCTCACAAGAGTTGCAAATCATCAGACGACCCTTAACAAATAAATTCACTATTGTAGATCTATACTCCTGTTAACACAACATTTTTATCCCTGCCACATGTGTATATTATTGGCCAGAGCTATATAATCATACATTCATTCCATACCTTACACATATATATTGTCTTACACAGTTCAGGGAATAATTCAATATTCAAATTTTGTGTTACAGTTTTGACAGCTCCAAATTTCCTCTCAGAATTATAAATACTATGGACAAAAAGCGATTTACATGATCAGCTTTCCACTCGCATAGCAATTTGCTCATTTGACATTTTGCTATGGGTTACTATTATATACTAACAGATAGCTAATACTGCTTTGACTAACATAGGCTATATATTTCACAGGGGAAAAAAAACAACAAAACTGCAGAGCTAATAAATCATGATTCTTTGCTGGAAACGTCATCTGATGATTAGGGGTGCAACCAAGTATAATTCTAGGGTGGGAGTGGGAGGGATGGTGGGGTTCAGCCCCAAACCCACACCTCTCTGGCAGACCGAATATTACAAAAATTATTAGTGTGCAGTAAATAAACATATCTTACATTGTTGTACAAACTATACAGTCGAAATTTCTTCAACATCGTTTCTAAAGATGCAAAATATAGCTAACCATTTTGTATCTCAGCAACCTCCATTTTACAAAACTTTCTCAAAGCGGAAGGGACGCACCTCCACAACTTAACACCTTAGCCCCCTCCCGGTACTAAACAGGGTTGGTTGCACCCCCTGTTTATAATGGTCCCCTTGTTACATCTACCTAATCATACACATACACCACATAAATTATGCAAACTGTATTTAATATAGATAATTCTTGATACAACTTCTGCTACTGTATGCACACATTTGTTTAATTTATCTCTATTTCCCATCCTAGTTAATGTTATTTTTCCTTGTTTTGTGTTTTGTTTGTTTGTTTCTTCAATGCAGCTGTCGTTGTATATTCACGGCATTAATCCGAGGATCAATTTCTACGGCTTCCCACCTATGTGCTGTGGTTAATTGTCAACAGTGAATCGTTTCCGAGACAGGTACCGCCAGCAATTTTACTTTTACTGATGCAATTAGTGATTCAGAAAACTCAACACAAGAAACAGCATGATTGAGTTGATACTCAACAATGTAAACTTAATCGACCATGCATATTAAAGTGTGTGCACAAAAAAAAAAACAATTCCTTCTCTTCTTTTGGTTGTATTACTTAGCGCAGTAATAATATTATTCCAAGAGCGATAAACATTAATTGCACAAGATATATTTACAGTTTAAGGTTACATATAATAATAAGTTCCACTGAAATTTAGCGGTATATCCCACAGTGTGTGTATATTTATGTACGTAAGTACTGTAATTTCAATAATTATACAGTAAAAAGATTACAAACACAAAGCACATCAAGTTATACACCAAGTAAGGGTTGCCTCAGGAGAGTAAATAAGCATTTAGTGTGTTAAATAAAGTGAGAGCAGGAAGGTTAGATTCAGGGCATTACTTTGTTACTGCATTAGATACTATAGAAGTATTATTGCTATTAGGTATGTGACTGCAGGGGTTTGTAAACTGCAATGCAGTCTTGTATATAGTCAAGGCCTTCTCACACAGTTTGTAACTTTTAAAACTGTAGGCTGTCACTACCCAGGATCTGAACCATGAGAACTGAACCACGACCCACAAGACAACTCCCTCCCCCAGCCCCTGCCCCCTACCCACACTCTCTGAATCAATGCACTCAGTGAATGAAATCTAGCTTGTAATATGGACTTAATGCTAAAACACAATTAGTTGATCATTCTCTGTAGACAAGCTCTAAAATCTGCAGATAAAATTTTAAACTTCCTAAGACCCATCAGACACACTTTTTGATCACTGCCCCCCCCCCCCCCCCAAAAGTTTGCAGATTGTCGTATGAGTGTGTTTAATATCAGTTTATGCTACGTATTTTTTATGCAACACTACACAGTTCATGTAATACTATTATTAATAACTGAGAAGCATTAAATTTGGACACATAATTACATTATTAGGTAATAATGTCTAGATGCAATTTGTGTGTTTCATAACTTAAAGCAACATATGTTGCATTTGTTGTGTACATAATTTCTCCCAGCCATCAAATGACACTAGAAAAAAGAATACAGGGTTATTTCACTAATACGTTGCAAATACGACAACATATGCTATAAACCCTGGAAAGGTATTTCTATGTGCAGAACAAACATTTAGTTAAATTAGCCTTCAACCGGCTGACATACATGTGTACCTAGCTTTGTACAGTAGCCTACTTTGCATATGAATTTTGCATATGAAAAAGCTTTATTCTTGTCATGAAATAATGAGTATGGTAACCAACTCATTTCACCTTTTACAGTGTGAAAATTGTTTTAAAGTGTTTGTAAGACCATTGGATTAAAATTCCAGGTTAATTTTTTTTTTTTACAACTTAATTTTTATTTCCAATTTATACAAGTGGGCAAATGTACAGTATGTGACACTTGTCTGAAAAAAAGTCGTCAAGCCTGTTGAAAATAATTCCCAGTAATACAGAATCCAATATCAAGTTGGATACTTAAACTTATTGTGAAGAACATGTAGCCATATAAAACTGAGACTAATTTTGATTTTGCATTTTTTCCACCATCTAGAAATTTGGTAAATTATCAAGGTTACTGTGTTTAAAAAAGCAGAATATACATATATTTTAAAAGCATTTGTAATTGGTAAAAAGCAGCTATTTTTGGGCTATGAGATTACCAAATACATTTAATTTCTTGTATAAATATTAATAAGGCATTATATATCTGTGTACGTTCTACATGTCATGTGTGGTTATAAGGTCACTTTGAGCGGTTAATACCCTTCCTTGCGTATATACTCATACCCACTGTTTCGTTGTAACCTTACAAGCTTTCCCAAAACCCCTGCAAGATGTCATGTAAAAATTCTTGTAAAAAGTAGGTAATAACCATCGCCATGGAAACGGCATGTCAGCAATGAAGCTTTTCGAATCAGATCTAGTCGAAATTGATAAAGACTTTGGTTTGGATTGCATTCTCTGAAACCAATTTCTCTAATTCCTTTTTCTTACTCTCTCTCTCTTTCTTTTACTTTTCTGTTCTTTTTTTTTTCTTTTCTTTTATTGGTTGTCCATTTCCAGTTTGCTATGCATATCGTGGTACAGCTGAGTTATAATTCACCATGGTGACTGCCAAGGGGATTTGTAAGGGCATCAATTTTCATAAAAGCAATATTAAAGGTTGTAGCTCATGGTATAAATCCACAAAGAGGCTGAATACAAATTGAGCATTTGCACACGTACTGTTCAAACTGATACGGAAAACTCAGGAAGTGATAAAAGAGATTTAAAAAAGGTAGCCTGGGGTTGATATCTTATAAACTTGTGATATAATTTCTGCATATATATATATATATATATATATATATATATATATCCCGGTGGAGGCTGAAAGTTTTTTCACTGTTCTTGATTTTCCAACTCATTACGATTTTCATTTATATATATTTATATATATATATATATATATATATATATATATATACTGTACATAGACTGGGAATAGTGTAGTTTTCAAAATTTGTGTTGAATTGTGTTGTGTTGTAAAAGCTCTTCAAGTTCTGCTGTTATAGAACAGTTATACTCTCTGTACACCTAGTCATACATACCACATAGCAATATTTGCCCATTTTGCATAGAGTTTGCTATGCGATCTACTGGATAAATTGTTCCCTGGACAAATGTGACTATTAAAACTTTTGTAGAGCAAAGTTTAATTGTATAAAAATGGCATCCCATAGTTTATGTAACATACTCTGTACAGGTATAGTATCAATATCTTTTGAAAGAATTGGGGAAGAAGGGGAGGGGATGGGAGGGATCGGTGGTTGCATAGAAACGAAGAAGCTTTGTTATGCCTGACTCATATTTGGAGAGAGCATTAAAGAATGGGAGCTCATTGAATTCCAAGGGATATCTGTAGGTTCTAGTTATAAAGAAAAGGATGACTCTTTTTGTTTGCAAAGTATAAAATTTTGCTGGAGCTGAAAGGGTAACTTTTCCTAATACTTTTCGTAATGTTACACCATGTAATATAAACTAAATTATTATAAAGTAATATATCTTACTTGAAAATCACTCCCCCCTCCCCCCCCCCATAAAAAAAAGCTTGAACAAAACCTTTGTCATCAGCAAATTAAGCTTTGAATGCTACAAAAACTATTTTCAGCTACAGCAAATCAAAGTGACAAAGAAGAAACTGTTTGTTTATAACTTCACACTACGAATACAGTGCTAATATTCTGTACTGAACAAAGCTCGATTATTATTATTATTATGAAGACAAATAAAGAGCTCTTCAATTTAAAATGCACTTTATACGCCACTCAACTTATGCTCAAGATCTCAAATGTTGAAGGCAACGATCTGAGTCTGTCTTGACGACACTAAAATCCTGTGGGAATAACTTAACAGTCTCAAATGAATCACGTTTACATTATTAAGCCGACTGGCTAGGCTTTGCATGGTATGTACAGAATGCTGTAAGAAGCAACAGTATATATGTGATCTTTGGACGTCAACGTCGATACTTCAGCCAGTGTAAGAATGCACGGCACGAGCTCTATAAACTGCATGTCGATGAGTCGACGATAAAACTTGTAAGATGGTTTGCACATGAGTGATGTCTCTCTGCCCGAGCAGCGGACATGACTGTACTTAAGAGAGTATACCTCAATGTGTTAGCCTGTTGTTGTGTTAGGTAACATCTCCCAAGCGACCGATGAAAATTTACGTACCGTCACTAGGTAACAACATTGTTAGCAGCTTGCTGCATTACAGTGGGACTGTCACAAGAGTTCTTTACAACTTCATATACAAATATCACCTTTCATACGATTCACACGGGAGATCATAATATCCTAGTCAATTTAATACATGTTGTATGAGAATTGAAAAGTTTTTATTTTGTCGTAGAAACCAGTGGTAATAATAATTATCACCTAATTATTTAAATACTGGGTGCGAAGAAACACAAATTTTTTAAGCGGACAATTGGCGCAACTCATGCATAATTTGATATCGTAAATAAACAGGTTTAATATTTATCATGTGAAAGTTTAATATCATCCACCAATGTCAAATATAATATCACCGATTATAATATTAAAATATAAATAATATCTCAGTGAGCTGGAATAGTCAAATGACAACTGTTACTTTAGCATTCATGAGTGACCATATTAAGACTTTCTAGCATATTTGGTTACACATTAGACTTTCTAGCATATTTGGGTACACATTTGGTGATTTCTCTTAAAGGTCTGTTTTGACAATAATAGGACCAACTATACAGATGACAATAAATTTGTTCTCATAAACATACAGTACATGTGGGTGTGTGTGTGGGTGCATGTGTGGCAGTTGGAGACATTAATTACTTCATTTATCTGCTGGAATAATCACCTTCAAATACTGAAAGACTCAGTCTAATTACCTTTTGTAATTTGAATGTGCAAAATTCTTGAAAAACAGAGATGTGTCCATATCGGATAATGAGTAAGATCTTGATATCTTATATCGGGGGAATTTTTTTAAGGCTTTTTATCTGGTTGTTCCCGGAGAAACCAGGCCTTACTTGTTGGTTGGCCGAACAAAAAATTTGGTTGTCATAAAAAAAAAAAATAAGTAAAGTAACAATGACCGATGCTGTATGTACACTGTAAGAGAGATGTATAGGTTTGGTAAAAAAATCACCAGGTTTGGGGATGATTCCAATTTATCATTTTACCTATGTGGGTGGATACTTACTAGGTTAATACTATTCAATCTTATATTCATGTGTAAACAATTACAAGTCCATCGAACAACCTCATAAGCTGATTTTGGTTGTCAGAAACAGAAATTTGGTAGTCTCAGAAGCCTGCACTACCTTTGAAACTTTGCCGAGTCATTCATTTGAGCAAAAAAACAGTGGTGTAAGAGCATTTCAGGCCTCCAAGTTCAAGTTATTTGCTGGCTTTATGCCAGCGCAGAATTTTTCGTTTGCCAGTAGAATGAACAGGCACTTGCCCCATAAATCCATCATATCATATATGAACATGTGATTTATAGCTATTTTTATTGAACATGTAACCCCACTGATGTACAAAAGTTTCTGTCCCACAAATGATTTATAATTCTATTGGCATTATTTAGAACAGGTCAGATTTTCAATTTCCTCAAAGAAATCATAGCTCAACATCACATCTAGACCAGGTGACAAAAGTGAAACATTGTTTTCCAGAATCTACCATTTTTTCCCTAAATTTTTACCTGTACCAATAAACTATGCATTAAGGGTATATCATATGGGTAGAGATATCTTAACAGTGCTATTAATGGATCTAACAGTCTGTGATTCAATCTTCTTGTTTTCTCTCTCTCTCATTCTTTCTCTTTTCTCCTTGACGAACTGAACCGATAGATACATCTATAAACCTGTTTAAATATGACTAAAACTTCAAATAGAACTGTCTTCAGTGGTAGTCTACAAAGAGGGAAATTCATTGCCGAGGCATTTACCGTTCACAAACATTACAAACGTTCACACATTCCCTCCAATTTGATAGGTTCTGTTTATCAAGTTGCTATGGTTTCAATGACTGTTTTCTCCCTTTCCTTGGCACTTCCAGCACACTGGTCACAGCAAGCTGAATAAGAGAAAAGGACTCATTTCTCTATAAATTAACCTTTGCAAGAATACAGAAGGTATCGTGGCTCTTGTATTTTCCTCGGTACGTGTTACATTTGACATGATGCGGTCTAATATACATGTTCAAAGTCGGTACAGGTTTTTCCTCTAAATTTAATGAACGGATCTTAATGATTAGAGTCAAAACCCTGCAGTGGTCGGAAAAAAAAACCACAATTCAATTTTATGCCCAGAGTGAGGTTCGCTGGGCATTGATCGCAAAGTTCTTGAAACAATTTTTAGTACTTTCAAAGTCGTTGACATTTTAGAGGTAGTTCTATTAGATTTGTTCTACATGGGTGAAGATGCTGAGGGGATTTAAAGTAGCTGACTACGAGTTTTCATAATTTTGAAATTTGATGTCCCACACATTATCGTTAATGCCATTAGATTACGAATCTGAGAAATGTATACATATATATCGATATAAAACTTTGCTTCCAATATAGTTAAGCAAATAAGCCTTAACTTTAAAGGATATCAGGATACTTTAACTGATGACCAAGAACCTCAAAGAAGTCTTTTAACTAAAAACAAAAACAAACATTTTTTTTTTTAATGAATCATGCCATGAATTAGGGATTTTTCAAGCCCCAAAAAAAAGAAAAATGATTTTCCCTTTGCTGACATTATGAGACCCTAAGACCATATCTACATGCTGTGTCATTTCCTTCCTATGGTTCAGTTAATTGTGTGTTGGAAAATGATTTGTCAGAAATAAGAACCTGAGATTACATATTTGCTCAATGAAACTGATATCGTACCTTTACGATACATTGTACTTGCAATTAGTTGACAATAAGAATGGCTTGTCGTACCATCAGGGAAATATTTCCTGTATCGTATTACTCACATTACTATGCGCAATGGACAAATACCATCAATAGTCTTATAGCAGTACAGTCTTATAGCACTGAAGTACACATACAAAATTTCTCATATTTTAAGAGAACAATATAGTTCATGACGAAATGCTACGCAAAATGGGAACACTTAGAAATGATCCCCCTTACCCTTATACTTCAATATTATTTGAAAGAGGGAAGAAAAAGGATGGTACATCGATCTGTAGAACCTCATATCGCAGCGACCCTACCATAGATATAACCAAAACTGAGTACTCCATAGCATCATTCTACTTGCTAAAAATACATCTACATATTTTAACTTTGTAGTAATTTCTGCTTTCCTCTCAACTATCGACAAAATGACTGTTAAAATTAAGTATCATATCCTTCCTGCTTGGACTGACTTGTGACCACCAGCAAATTTGGTACTTTGTATTAATATTATAGATACATAACAGTATGTCAAAACCAAATAAAATTCTCAGCTGACAGCTAATCAAACCAATTTCAAACCATATAGGTCATTAGTGGTGTTTGATATACTTTTGATATCATGGGAATAATATTTCTGGTATCAAAAAGTGCCCATTTTTCAGTTGATTTTCTACATAGTTGCTGTCTGGTTAATAATAAGTCACCAGTTTATGACAGGAGCAATCAGTAAATCCTGACAACTGCACACATACCCAAAGAATTAGCTTTAGCGAGCAACCGCTAAGCTGAAAAAGTCCTTTTGACCCGAATAGTACAAAATTTCCAATTTTAAAAATTGATTTCAAATTAAGCTAGTTCATGTTACAACCAGACTTAAGTGCCAGAGACATGAAATTTCAGAAGAATTTGAGCGACTTATTTGAAGAAGAAAATTACAGCAAAAAAATATGAGAATTAATAAGTCAACAGAAAGTGTTGCTAAAGAAATTATACAAATGAAAATGTATAAAAAGGGGGACCTACATTCTAGCAAGCAACCTAATGCTCAGCACACCATTAATTAAGAATGACTGTACATACAAGAAATTTAGAAATCAACACAGCTTTTTTACCAGCAGCTTCAAAAAGAGCTGGGGAATGTGTGCATTGCTTCAATATGATCATTCGTTGGTGTACCAGATCATAGAGATCTACTACATCATTCACAATGTTGTAGTAGATTCACATACAGTGTGATTACATCTTTAATACTCATATAACGCCAGCTCTCATTGCATTCCATGCCTCGACTATCTGACGGGAGATCGCAGTTGCACCTTGGACTGAAGGGAGCGCTCGTTACGTGATGTATGTAAACTGTAACACGATGCTCGGAGCATACATTCGTGAGAGCCCGAGCACCGACATCGTACCATCACATAAATCAATAATAAGGGACCGATGGAGAAAAATGACTGTAACGCAAGAGGATGATGATGTCACATAGGAAATCATCTCAACTGTTTTCTTTAAAAAGTCGTTGATTATCAATTGTGATTGATTACACACACTCACAAAACAAGTTTTGAAAAGAGGAAACACCCTCGTTGTACTGAAAGTTTTGAAGCACGCACAGAGCGGTACGGATTTTATACAACGTACTAAATTATTCATTCGATGGATATCGTGTATTCGATTTCCAACTTTAACTTTGCTCACAACATCGGTGAAATAATAGCAACGATCAGCTCAGAAGATAAATGATACAAATACAGGTGTTTATTTCAATCTCAGATCCATGTTTCAGAAAGCTTGCCTGATTAATTATTCATTAATTCATACAAATTTTCTTCAGGATATCAAAGCAAATCCACCCCTCTGCCACCCCCCTCCCCAACCAATGATTAAGTCTCTGGATGAATTAAAAAAAAACATTAAACAGACAGACGCAACAATGGTGCCCTTCGAAAGATTTATATTAATTGGCCAGCCTCCCCTCTATAGTTTTACTCATATGTGCCGTTTCTGTTCCCCAAATAACTAGCCACCCCCACCCCCCCCCCCCATCACATTACATTACGCAATGCACCAATGTATACTTATTTTTGGTTACACTTTACAAAAAAAAGTTAGCAGTTTTCCCATAAGTAAACTGAACCATCTATTATGGTTGTTCACACAGCAGAGTTTTATGTACAAGGTATAATGGAAAGTAAACTATACATAACATGCAACACTGTACAGTACTAGTGCATCCACAAGTATTGGTTTGGTTGTCAGAAGAAAATTTTTTAGCTGTCTGGTGATATGAGACAACCCTTAAATTACCCCTGGATTAACATATGATTGTAGATGCAAAACAGATGGAAACCAAGGACAAAATAAAGAGGAAAAGAAAGAAAATAATTTTTTTTAAATCTAAGAGGGTTATAACAACAAATTCTAACTGGAAAGATCAGCAGGATGTTTCATATTTTTGACTGACTTTTCATATTGATCAGGAGTGCATGCATGGTTGTCCGCCTCAGGAACAAGATCTAAAAAAATTACCGGCAGTAGCAAATGTATGTTTGTGAGAATTCAGTGAGGTTTCAAGTAAGCTTTGATTATATGAAGTTGAACAATGTTTATTCATCTTCTTCTGATGTATCCATAGAACTGATCACTATTTCAGCAAATGTCAAGTTATCCCTGTGTGATCTTGTAATTTGATTGAATACATCTTCCTCCTTGCAAATAGCTTAGAGTGGTGAGTATTGTAGTGCTTCAACTTAGATGAATTAACAACACACTTTTAGACAAACAGTGCAAATGTATACCTTACAACAGAGTGCAGACAGAAAAAGTCAGATACATATATAATGTACAGACATTTTTAACCGTCAAATACGGCAGTTTTTACAAAACATTGCCTATCTATGAATATAAGAATAGCTCAATGTTTTTATTTAAAATGCTTAGAGAATAAACCTAATGTTCATAATTATTTAAAGAAATATTATCTGTTGTAAAACCTAACATATTAATCACTGAAAATGTGTTTCCCAACATCTGTATTTAAGGCTGTCTTTTGTTTTGATGAAACTGGGTAATAGGCATCTTGAGTTCACCTCACCAACAATCTCACCAATAGAATGCATGATGATTCAACTAAGTGCCATGTGTTTTTTAATTTTTCAACTTCTACATTAAAATATATGCCAATTTTAAAAAAACAAGTTAATAATGCATTATTTCTTAGTATCATATAGCACTTTTGTTACATCACAGTGAGATGTTAGTATATATAACCGATCATGTCAATCACATAATATGTATTGTACGTTATAAGAAAATTGTCAAGCTACAACTGTTACAAAAATTCAAATATGACATTTTTTTCTTGTCCTTTCATGTATTTCCTATCTATGTTCAAATCTTTGGAGATGTAATAAGTAAGATTATTACTGCTATATTGTAGACTCTATAATGTTAGATGCAGCCTAGCCTAGGTCATATCCTAATTCTACTTAACCTTGACTAGGTTTAACTTCAGGCCTAACTCTATGCCTAGAGCCTGCTAGACCTAGGAACATTCTGTAGGCTGTTAGTTAAGCCTAGGGTAGCCTAGGACTAGACCATCCTGATAATTGACAAATTACCTCAACCTAAGACGATATTAACAACAAAGATAAAGGCCTGTTACGACATGAACAACCTTGAAGTTAAATGTCTTGAACTCCCAAAAAAAGAAGATATGGCAACAACTCTGTAAAAAGAATGTTATGATTAACTCACGTATACCAGATATTAAACCACAATGTCAATAGCCTACTCATTGCAAGATTCGCTCATTCACCATTGCTGAGAACACATTGCCTAGTGAAATAAGGTCTACATGAATGATATGGTTCTAACATACTTCTGTACATTGCATCTGCTTAAGAAGTAAGATATTTGCTGCAAATAGTCTGCACTCACTTCACGTTGGTCTACCTACGATTTAAAGTTTACCTAACAGTAGCATCACTCCGTATTAAGTACTACTATGCTTAGCCTAGGTTACTTAACCCAGTCAGGCTTTCAACGTTGGGAGCTCATGGGCCAAGGTAAACGTTATCACTACTGCCACAAGGCTAACTTATTAAGAGCTAACTTACAAATACCAACGAAAGATCAACAAAGTAACGAAAATACTCTTGCCTATATTCCGTGACAACAGGGCAGTGACTTTCATTCATTATCATTTTGCCATACGCGCCTACCAAAGCCAAGTTCCTTCCACTGTCACGCCAGCTATAAAAAATACTTCATAGCGTATCTAACTTACTAACGTTAACACGTGTAAGTCACACAGCATGTGTATCAATACAATACTCACGTTAACACACAGACAGTCACAACCATGACATGAAACTTACCAGCATTGGTAAGTATTAGCAACGATATGAAGCGACTGCTATTACCTGCGGCATTTATCAAATTCTCAAAGCAAGAAGATACACACATATACAAGAAAAAGGTGCCTGCAATTGAGCGAGTCTTGGCACTGACACAAATGAAAGACAACAATATATGGATCAATAACCGACGAGTAACTGTTGGTATAAATATGTAACTTACCAGCGTTAGGGTGTAACGGTGGGGCACATTTACCTCACATGCAATAATATAATCACAATGTGTTGTAACGTTATATCAAACTGATGCATGGGGAAAGGAGCGTTTCCGTGCGACCAACCACAATGTTTTGGAAACAGCTGTCTTGTAGAGTGCGCTCAACCAAAATGTATAAACACAAGGTTCAATGAACGGCGGAAAGGTTTGTGCGACAGGTTTTCACTAGTGAGCACGTTTGAAAAGGAATCTGCATTGAATGTTATGTATTTCGTGTGGTCATGGAGCTATTTCGGTATAGCTCCATGGTGTGCGTCACATGGATCTGACACTGTCACCTGCCCCCCTTCCAATGCACCTCAAGTTGACTACCTACCGCATGGTTCTTGAAGTACTGGCGAACAGTTGTTTTAAGAAGGGAATAGCATTTCAGTTGGTCATATTATCAGACAGTAAGACCAACATATTGTTGTAGGTTGACCTACATCATATTCTTGCCGCCTAATATAAATTTCTACTTTGAAAGTAACTTCTTTTTCTTCTGTAAACCTCAAATATGACTTATTGCTTGAAATAATAGCGAAACCACGAAAATTAAGTAGGTCTATTCCAGGCGCGTAGCCAGGAATTTGCCAAGGGAGGGGCGAAACTGTAGATTCGGCATTGCAAATTATCTAAGCGTAGCGCCACCATGTTTGGCGCGAAGCGTACAAGAAAATTTTGGCTGTAAATGCCTCCCAGATCGCCGGAAATGGCACTTCCCATGCCTTGTAAGTTGCATCTTAGTATTTTCTCTTTTGAAAATACTAGCCATATCATAAAAACCTTTAAAAATTTTGTAAAAATTATGCTCAAGGGGGGTGGGCGGCTGCCCCCTTCGCCCCTCCCCCTTGGCTACGCGCCTGGTCTATTCAAGGATTTTTGAAAAGGATTCTGACTATACTAATTTTAGGATTTCACAAAGTCTGAGAGGCTATATAGTTCCTGTTGATATTTTGGGGGTGGTATCAAATGTGTCTTGTGTTATCGAAGTTACCGTACTTCTTTGAAAATCTCTTCTTCTTTTGCCACTTTTTTGACAACTGGCAGAGATCAGTCCACTTAATAGTATGGTAC
This sequence comes from Apostichopus japonicus, assembly GCF_037975245.1. NCBI lineage: Eukaryota > Metazoa > Echinodermata > Holothuroidea > Aspidochirotida > Stichopodidae > Apostichopus > Apostichopus japonicus. Next base: position 15,231,851 of record NC_092563.1, on the reverse strand, counting down.
GGATTTTATGATGAAGTTGACAGGTCTATTACTTGCAAATATATAACCCCCCCCCCCCCCCCCGTATGAGAAAAGCGGTAAGGAACGTTATTGTAGGTCTGGTCTATACCAAGTTCTAGAGTAAACAACGGGACAGCGCTGTTTGTAAACGTGTAAATGTTTTTGCTGACATATTTTGCCTTACTTTAGAGATCAAACATGATGCTAACCAACTTGAAATCATTTGTGATTCATAAAGCCGGATCTCGAAAGATGAGTGTAAGATAGGAAACGAAAAAGAAAACAAACTTCTCTCTTCTCATAGATACTTTGAATTTATCCCACTTCGATCTCCGCTCCCACTTTATCCCCCACTCATATACTAAGGAAATATTAGTAATTTCGGTAATATGAGGATAATGGATTGTTCTCAGAGCTGACCAAGTCCAATAACCCAACAGATACATCCCAAAGTCAGGAAGAAATTTCCTTTCTGAATTTTGGCACCGAAAAGTACAACCATTTGACCAACCGTATCATACGTTACGGATGGGCCCAACCAATCATATATGGGTCAATATACAGTGGGGTATGCGAAGGTGGAAGGCCGGAGAAATACTACTCCCCTTCCAGTGTCGTTGCCAGACAATTCAATCTGGGGGTTACAACACTGAATTAGGGGGGCACAATGTTTATTTGTTAATGCTGTCCTGGGGGAGGAATCTAAGCGGAGGGGTGATTTTTGATTAATTAAGGGTCCTTACATGCAATCTGGTGCTGTATTTTGCAACTTGAAGTAACTTTATGTTGAAAAAATTTCGGCCTTAGTCTGTCTGTTATTTATGTTTTTAATTGAGGGGGATAAGAAAGTTATACAAAAAATTGAAAATAATCCTTTTGCTTTGATAATGTTTTTATATAAGAGTGTTGAAAATATGAATTTAAATTCATGCAGGGTAGTGAAGTTTCACACCGGGGCCTCTGTGACCTTGTTAGTGAGAAAACGACTGGTTATTGTGATGGTCGCTGGAAAGAAGTTTTACTGATGAACATAATACGTTTCGTCCTTTGTAAAAAACTTTTTGTTTGAGTATTTTCTTAACACTACCAATCGTATCTGAGGGCACCTGGTGGGGCACGATTTTTTTGGGAGGGCACGTGCCCCAGGCCGTCCCTTGGCGACGCCACTGTCCCATTCCCCGCCTCCACCGTCAGTCGGAATTAATCGTTCTGTCGGGTAGAACGTTCAGTCGAAGATTGCAGGTACATGCAGTCGGGAAGAACTAAACCACTCTTCCGGTCAAGTAACGCTTTCCAAACCGGTTCATGCCCCTGTCATATGCAATGGTAGCCGTGATCCATTAAAGTAAGCCCATGAAATGTAATTATGTATAACATCTTGACGAGCGACGTAACGCCAGGGGTTGAGAGGGAGCCAAGCCTTGTGCCTGGAGCCTTACTAGGCACGATCCTATCTCGCTACACTCGCAGACACTCACTTTGGGCCGGGCTCCTAAGTTAATTGCCACCGTCGGTTCAGTCCATGACTCGTAATCCAGGTTGGATTTGGGGGCATTGTGATATCTCTGTCCGACAACGGCTAGTCATGTGCTGCACGACAATGCAAAATCTTTCATCCCGAGTCCGATATGCTAATTAGATAAAGCTTCCTGTAAAGTTGGTATATCTGTTGAAACAAATGTCGTATTTGCATTGGATATGGAGCCTGATGTCTTGCTTTCTTCGTTTTAGGTTTATTTTCTATTTAGAAGACAGAAAAGAATTATTCTATGATTTTTTTTACCAATCCACCAAATCTCCCTTCTCCATCGCTCCTCTGCTCGACACGGTTTCTGCAGCACGTTAAAACCATACCGTGACGGTTCAATGCACAAACCGCTGAGCTGATTTCAGACATAATATAAACCAGGGAGCTGCTATACTCTAAGAGTAGCAGCTCCCTGATATAACGATGTAGATCACCGCCATCATCTCCATTTATTGTTTAACCTTATGTTTTCTCTCTTCTAGTTTGAAATTGGATATCACGCTTTGATGTCCAATCATCGGAACGCCTCCCGAGGGTAAAGACAATCACAATCACAAACGGTAGAATGTTGTAATGCTTAGTCTGTGATGAACTTATCAGCGCAAAGTATGTTAGATATTTGCGGCAAACCGTGTTGTGTATACGTATACCAGTAAAGTGTGTAACTAATAGTACCGATGTCTCTTCTCGATTTGAGTATTCTGAACAGTCATCTCTACATGCTTCTCAGCCTTTTGGCTAAGATCATATGTAGCATCATATGTTCCCCTTTGTAGGGGAATCGTGATACACTCCTGGCTATAATTAATCACACAGTGACAGTATCGATGCAAGGGGACTGGGGTTGAGAGCGGATCAGTCGGTTCGTTGTTTGAATTTTTCGTGCCCAGGTTCTTTCCTGGGTGATTGATATATTGTTTTGGTGGAAATACTCAAATAAGAAACAGTAATAATGTGTCATATATATTTCTTTATATAAGTTTGGCAAAAAAAAGAAGAAGAAAAAAGAAGCTCAAATAAGAAAGTTATGATGTAAAGAGAGGAAGAGAGCGGAAGCTAACGACCTCAGTTATGAAGTATTTCTCAAGGCACCGGTATGATATCATCATGTACTATCTTGGTGTATCTCCGGTGATACAGGGACGGCGGAGCCAGGTAGCACACCTTTTTTATGATAAATTACAGGCATTGCCTCTTTCTAATAATCAAAGGTACTATTTTTCTCATTTTTGTATGCGAAATTTGCCCATTTTACTATTATTTCATATCAAGTTGCCCAGGCCTTTGGTGAAAGTGTAAAATTGTGAAAGAAAGAAAAAATGCCCTGTTGTTACAACATTACAATAAAAAATGACAGTAACTAAAGTTGACAAATTAACACGTACTTTGGTTCTCACCACACCCCCCCCCCTCTATTTCCTTCAACAAAACCATAATATTCGTTTTCTTGCTCATTCGGGAAAAAAATAGCATTTAACACTTTGCAGAAAATTAATGACTTTATTGTTTATTTGATCATTGTAACATTTTGTCTCAACGTGATGAAATTAAATAATTGAATATTTTGAAACATGTTCGTAATGGTGAAATCTACTATAGACATCTCAGTTATCAATTTCGGCAATATGTTAAAATGATTGAAATTGAATAAGAGAGTTGTCATTCAGCACGTCAATGATAATTACCCATTTAAATGCAAGAAATCCATGGATGTGTTGCAGAACGTTGAAATGTTAATGTATCTTTTTGCAGGTTTACAGAATTGAACATTACGAGTACACTATACACTCCCGCATAATAGTAATAATAATAATAATAATAATAATAATAATAATAATTATAACAATGATGATGATGATGATGATGATAATAATAATAATAATAATAATAATAATAATAATAATAATAATAATAATAATAATAATAATAATAATAATAATAATAATAATAATAATAATAATACAGTTCAGTAATTAGTATGACAACGTTTACAAACAGCGCTGTCCCGTTGTTTACTCTAGAACTTGGTATAGACCAGACCTACAATAACGTTCCTTTCCGCTTTTCTCATACATGATATCTTTAAAATTATCACTAACTTGATTTGTTTTGAAAAATTTAATTCATATAAAATACATTCACAAATCTTCTGTCATTAAAAACCACAAAATTGTAATCGAAAAAAGTTGGTTTATAAAATTACATCCTTCGTCAAAAATGGTATGACCCAAGACGGAAGTACTTGTGATATCGTCTCGTCTCTTCCTGTTATACGCAACATGCAGTCAGCAGCATGAGACTACCGCATCTGAGGAGTACGGGGAACGGCGAATTTTGCAATAAACAACAAGGCAACCACTGAAATCACGTTGTTAAAGTGCTATTGTAAACAAAAACACCTTGTCATTGTGACTTTACTTAAGAAGATTAGGAGGCATTTTGCTCATCGTTCAAGTCCTTTTGTGGTAAGCCATATAACTGTAACAACAGTACGACTATCACGAATGAGCGCATTGAAATCACATCAGGGCTAGTATAAGGCAAAGTTGTACTGTTATGAATTAAATGATTGTCCAAACGTTACTTCTGCAGACAATGTTACGGAAGGTCAAATACATGTAACTGAAGGTTTGTTTACTAACGTCAGCGGTAATAAGTTACATATTTATTTTAAGTTGCTCTTGCGGAAACATAGTGAAGATTGAAAAGTTGAAGCCTTAAATACCACTTATTTTAGACTTATCCAAGCATACTTGAGATGGGTTCATGGGCCACACGATAGGTATCACTTTAATTAAGAACCTAGTACAAAGCTATTCAAAGTAATTTACTGTAGCTTAGGCCTTGGCTTCAGTTAGGCTAGGCCATTGATGTCGACCATAATACAAGTGACGTAAGTAGCCTAGCCAGTAGTTTATTTAAGGAAAAGTAAGGATAAGATAGTAGCTTGTGTAGTAAGCACAAGGCCTAGGTAAGTTGTATACGTTTATTATTTGGATACTGTATGCATTAGACCTAGGCTATGCAACAACTACTGAACTAGCATATATAGCCTAGTTTGGGGCTCATATTACATATTGCAGAATTACAGGCTCGAAGATGCTAGATGAAAATAGAATTACAGGCGCTGATTTATTATATTAGCATAAATACAAATGGTACAGGAATAGTGTTGGCCTAAGCTAATAGGGAATTTAATCAAGAGACCTAGCCTAGGCCTACATTGCATGGAAATACTAAACTGTCAGTGTTAGAAATTTTAACTTGCATCCCAGGGATGGAACAGAGCCAAAACATGTTAGCCCAACTCAAAAAGTCATGCTTACCTGTACCCGACCATGAAAATATGGATCTTAATACCCGCCTAACTGCACATGAACAGACAATTACATTATAGTACCTTATCATTCTGATAGAAGCTCATGCCCTAGTGTAATCTTTTCGTGCAATATTCCAAACTGACTTTACGTACAGTGCAAAGTTTATTCAAACTATGTTTGAGAGTGCCAAAATGGTACACCCATCTAGCACTACAGTATTTAATCTCCAGACAAAATCCCAGCTTTTCCCCTTGTTTGGCGCAGTGAGAGCGGTTACTGGCATTTTTGCGCCAGAGCGCTAGTCTAATTTTGGTCCCTGGGGATGGAGAAAAAAATACATACTAAAACACTTCTCATCAGTTTGGCAACTAGCCTGCACTGCAGCATAATACATGTACCTGGTTTGCGAACAGTAACCCTAATAAACGTGCATGGTTTGGGCAGGGTTTGAGCGCTTCTATAAGAAGGAGTACGTTAACCCCTTAATTGGCTTGTGTATAACTAAATCATGTAGTATAGTGGCTTATGAATAGAACAAATAAATACATACGATTTATTTTTAAGATGTGAATAAAGACACTAATATGTAAGCTAAGGAACAACAACAAAATGACATCAAATCTTGATTAGAAAAACAGGAATTAACTTAACAAACCATCTAGATGAGGATGGTGTTTAATGTTCAGATACTGTAGAGTTGGACTTCCCTATCATTGCCTCTGTGCAAATAATATAACCAAGTACAGTGTGTCGTTATTCCCAATAGTGTCAAGACAAAACATGTACTAAATTGGAAAAACACTATGACTTAAAACAGTTGTTTTTTCAATTTGAACCCATTTTATATGATCGGAAAGACCTGTTTCCATGGTATCTACACATCAATGGCTGGAGACCAAGCTGACAAACTTGTTTTTGGCTTTCATCAACTCTGCTGTTGTTATACTGTACAGACATATTCTCTCCTATTAAGTTATGTTTGCCTCTATTTCTCTATCCACTGGTCCCATTTCCGGTGTTACAGTATAATTTCTTTTGCTGCAAGGTTTGATTAAAAATGTCAAGAATGATGTACTGCCTTCGGCTGTGAGAAGTGAACAGACGAATGTTGAAAAAGTGTTCAAAAGGTCCATGAAACGAACCACTGTGGTACGAATGCACATTGTTCTCCCTCCAAAATGTCAGAGAACGAAACATTGTTGTGATTTCAAATTTCAGTCAGTATCATAGATGCTGGCTTCCCATATATAAATTGCAAACATACTGTAGACGGTCCAAAAATGATTTTTCAAATACTGTACATCATAGTCTGTTAAAACAGCATCATGCGAGCTTCCTACCGTGAGTCTTTCAAGATTGTAAAATATATGACAAGGTGAAATCTTGTACCGACCAGTGATAGCCATTTTGTACAAACACCACTTTATTAAATACGGTAAGACGTAATGTTAAAGTACTGGTAGTTAAAATGCAACACATACTGTTGTTTAGAATGTTCCTATTTGAACCATCACTTTCATCATAAATGTTGTTAGCGAATTAAATCACTACAAGAATATGTACATTTTGCTATTTGTTAGCTTGATATCTCTGTTGAGAAATGTTGTGAGGTCTGTATGGAATACATTGCAGCTTACAGTTAGATTATTGGATCTCCAACAATCACCGCTAGGATTTGAAGATTTTTTATACTTTGATAAGGTGCCTGACTGGAATCAGGGACATTTATTGTGTGACTGATATGGGAGAGGGGTCTAAGGGGAGGGGGTGGAAAATTTTCAAATGCCTAAGGTGCTTAGATGTGAAATGGTGATACTTTTATGCACTTTTTAAATCAATTTTATATTCAAAAAAGTAGCATTTTCTTATATGAAATTTACTTACTTTACGAAATCTTGAGTGCTGGGCTAGATCGATCTAGCATATTCCACTTTACACTGGCCCAACTGAAATACTGGTTAGTTTGTTCTGCGACTGCACACTTCACTAAATTTTGTTTTTACAATTTTTTTACTAATAATGTGGGTCTTTTGTGGGATATTTTCGAAATTCCTGAACATTTTGCGAATCGGGGACATTTTCGGGGACACTTGTTCATCGGGGACAGCAAACTGTAATCGGGGACTGTCCCAGAAAATCAGGGACTTCTGGTCACCTTATACTTTGAGGATTTTAAGGTGAGCTTAAGTCATCAAGAGCATTTCCCAGGAAATCAGATTAATTAAACTCAAAATTTCATGAGTCATGGTGGTACAGTTAGAAATTTAGAATGATTATAAAATACTGAATTGTGTATTCATTGTATTGTCTATGCTACATAGTGGATATGTATAGGACTTGTTCGTCATAATGGTTTTAACAATGCATTCAAATTTGAAATGATCATAACTGAAAAGTTGGTCAATGGTCACAAGGCATATTGCTAAACGATGGTCAGGTAAGATAAGTTCACTTCCATTAGGATTATACATTAACTGTACACAGCTGTTGACAAGCCACAATGGTCCAAGAAAAATTATGAAATAGCAGATAACAGCATTGATCCACAATGATGACCCAGATTATTGCTCAGGACACCTTTCTGTATAAAATCAGTATTTTTATTTGAAGCATATTCTATAATTTTTGAAGACTTGCTAAACAATGACAATCTCAGTCCAGTAATCCTTACCTTCATTCCTGCCCCCTTTCTCCTCTCACTTGAAGTAACCATTTTTTTCCCCCACAACATTTAGTTTGAACCGAGTTGTTTGCATCTATCCAGCAGTGTCTGCCAAAATGCCTTTAGGAATATTACGGCAGTAAAACAATATACCTGTAACACTCAACAAATAGAGGAAACTATTCTGCACTGTTGGTTCAAAATTCCTTCTACAATTCTGCTCCCTATCTTGAGGTGGTTTGATTGTAATGTTACCTACAGTATTTTGACTGGTTGAAACCTCCCATACTCCAGGGTGTAGATCACAATTGCTGTTGTATGATATATCATCTTGGCAGCAAAATGTTCTTCAAAAGCTGTACTGTACTTCTCTTATATCTTCTTCTTGGTGAGGTTACGTTTGGAATGTTTACTTTAGCTGTAAAGTGTCCATGTACTTAGAATTTCATCTAAACACAACTGTCTTGTAGAAATCCTATTTTCCTCTATGGATAAATGTTGAAATATTATCAACAAATAAAAAAAAATGTTTTAATGTATATCTGAAATTGCCATTATGACAGCATTTACTCTACTGTTGTCAGTAGCATTCACAACATATCAACACAATTTGTGAAATCAATATCTTTGCCATATAAAATACACTTAGGGTCATTTTCTCTGTCTGTCTTATCTGGGGTTTTTTTTTGTCTGTCTGTCTGCCTGTTAGAGTCTTAGCGAAAAACATTAAGCTTGTCTATGTGCTTTTACCAATATCTGTTGTGTGTGTGTGATCTGTTAATTAACCACATTTTGGGTGAGTCTGAAAGTCATGGACTAACATCTTTAGTAGTTGAAGGATTTTAATATTCGCATACTCAGACAGGACTCTTGAAATCATTGTTCCTTTCTTGAAAGGTTAATGCCCTGACATATGTTTTGCTTTGAGAATTTGATTTGTGGCTGCTTTTTATGCATGGATTTTGAGACCTGTGGAAAGCTCTATAATGCATAAGTTAATAAGTCAGGGAAAACAGAGACAAGTGCTGACGTTTGAAAGGTCCATACACTTTTGTTCTAAAGCTGCCTGCATATATTTCTTAAACAGAAGTGATATATTTCAACAATTTGACAGAGCTGTTGTGATGGTGATATAATGCATTATGGAAGTATGCAAACTCGCTTTTAGAAGGGCACATATGCATGAAAGAAAACAGATATCCATAAAAGATTTAGGTATAAAGGAGTATTCTCTTCCTGTGAAATCTTTTTTTAAGTTTGAAGGTGATCAGGGTGCACCAGAGCTTTTGAGATTTGCAATTGAACTCTTTCCTTTTCCTGTGAAATAAAAATTGTATCAGAAATGTCTCCAAACACGAAAAACTTTTAGTCGATCCATATTAAAAATCCTTACGTTGGGGAATCTCGTCCTTGCAAAAAATTGTTGAGATCATCCTAAATGCTTTCCTGGGGGAACAAATGATAGTCAACTTTCCTTTTCCTGTGAAATAAAAATTGTATCAGAATTGTCCCCAAACACGATCGACTTTAGCCGATCCATATTAAAGTTCCTTACGTTGGGGGATTTCGCCCTTGCAAAATTGTTTTGAGATCATCCTTAATTCCTTCCTGGGGAAACAAACGATAGTCAACTTTCCTTTTCCTCAGGCTCAATATTAGAAATAGAGAGCACAAGCGGAGACCCTGAACATTTGTCTGTTCACTTTATCAGCAGACCAGAGCTTCCTTATCCATGTGAAAGGCGTTTAGGAATCCGCAGTAGGTGTGATGTTCACGATATAGTCACATGGATGTGTGGTAATGCCTTGCACTGTATAGTTTGGCAGGGTAACTATATACCCTCTGCAGCTCTTTGTTGAGAGTCATGATTGATGTGTATGCAGATCCCTCATCCCCCCACCCCTCTTCCCCTATAGGGGAGTCCGGTTAATAAGGGGTTAATCAACGGTCTAGCGTGCGTTACTCACAGGATTAATGCACGATCGCGGGATAATGCAAGCGATGCACGAGGGCGGAGCCCAAGTGCATCCAGCGATAGCATTAACACCCGGAGTGCATTAATCATGTGAGTAACGCACGCTAGACCGTTGATTAACCCCGTTCATTCATACACTACCAATTGTGTGGGGGAAAAATCATAAAACAAAACATTTTTGGTTACATATAACCAAAGGTTTATTAAAGTGATGCCCCGTAATTTTACCGTGCGTTACTCACAGGATTAACCATGGTCAGCTGACCTGAATGGACCAATAGGATTTAGGAATCTTTACTAAGTATGAATGAATGAATGTTTAATTGCTTTCTATCAGCCGGATTCAGAAGTCAAGTCAAGTCCAAGACAGAATTTTTGCTTTACTTCTTGTAATGAAAATGAAACAACAATATATGTAAATTAAAATATTTTTTAATCTTGTATCTTTAATAAGGAAATAATAACAATCAAACCATGTGTTTAACATGGAATGCCTACTGTAAGTGTTCATAAAAAATTTGCAATAAATACCAGGTCTTAGAATGATAAAAAAATGTAAACATCATTAATTCTTCATCATTTACCAACTATAAACTTACAAGGTCATGCAGTCGAATCATGGCAAATTATGTATTTGACATGGAATGCCTACAGTACATGACAATTTTGCAATAAATACCAGGTCTCAATATGATAACAGAATCACTTGACATGATTGAGAACACCAGAAATGTAAATTATGGGTCTGTTTACAATGTCAAACACTGTACACATGACTACAAAGTGGACTCTGAGTTAAAGTACATTAATGTCAATATCTAATGGTTCATGAAATTTCTTGATATATGGACTATGTATGGTATAGTATTGTGCTCTCCCTTACAAAACGATCAACGTTTAGCAGGAGCCGGGCTTCTCATTCAGTACTTCCTTAAACAGGTGTTAATTTACAGTACTTATGCATTGTTTACTATAGTTTAGCAGTAAATACTCTCTAGCAATGTACTCAACTCACACACAACTCTGTAGCACTGTATGGAATGTCCTTCGAAATAGCTTCTTGAGTGAATGCGACAGTAAGTGGAATATGAAGATGTACGTAAATACTCTGACCGTTGTTGTTAATAATGGGAACGAACTAGTTGCTTTTGCCAATAGTGGAAAACTTTGCATATATCTTTAATTAGCTTTGTAATGTTGAGCTGGGAAATAAGGGTGGAGGACCGGATTAATTACTAATAAGTAATGTGGGAAACAAAAACTGTATTGTGTCATGAAAGGTGTGTGGGCAATAAAACATGTTATCAGTTTCTGTTAATTGATAAATGACATACTACAAAAATATATCCAATATGTATCAAAAGTACCAGGTTGTACTAAGTGAGTGTTTTTTTTTTCATTTTTTATGATACTACATAAATGGTTTAGGTTTATAACATACTCATGAATGTATCCATCATGTTCATAACATTTGAAATATAAAAAGCAAAGAAATCACTTGTGAACAAAACATTGAAAGCGAATGCCGGGCAAATTTCTAACATTTGGTCATTGAAGACGACCAGATTTCTGTTGGGACGACCCAAATCAGCTTTGGATGACTGCGATAGCTGCTAACATCAAATTCAGATCGCATTGTAGCTGACTACCGCCAAATAGGTAAATGGATAAATTGGTATCATCCCCAAAGCTGGTGATCTATTCACCAAACCTACACATATCTCCCACAATGTACATGTCTGTCATCGTCATTTTGCATAAGTTTTTTCAGACTTTTAAAGTCTGATTTGCTGTTCGGACAACTAAAAAGTAAGGCCTGGTTGTGTCTGAAGTGAAAAAGAAAGTACTTGAAAATTTTCCATGGAATAAAAGAAAAGAAGGCGTATCTGTACTCTGTTTTAACAAAGATTGAATAGTCGTGAAGGAAATGTACTCTGCGTGTCTGTGACCATGAATGGGCTTGTGGCTCAATTTGCAGATGATGCAAGTTTCATATTTATCTGCCTGCTCGAGTGGAAATGTTTGGGAAGCATTCCAAAAGAAAAATATTGACATTTTGAGAATTCCCCACCCCTTTCATATTTGATATTTTGGTAAACTTCTAGCACTTTGAACCTGCAACTGAAACCTCATTATTTAGCAAAGCAGCTCATGGCTAAGCTTTAAATTGCAATTTTAAATTTAATATTGCCAAATAGGGAAAAGAAAGTAAAATCGCCCTTTTTCCCCTCTCATTTTATCGAAATGTCTTTTAACAAAATTTGAAAAGTTTTTGGGGTGTTAATATTTGTAGAATTCAATGTTAACCAATAAAAGTTTTTAAGTTTTTACTGAACATTCATTTCGTGAGTTAATCTTGCAACCTACTGTAACTGCTGGCTGCCTTTGTTTGACCATCAATCGCAAATAGAAACCTCAGTGTTATAATGTGAGTCATATTTGCCAGAGTCGTTTTGCTAAAATTTTAGGAAACTGACCTAGAAATGCACAAAAGCTGTTCCTTCGGTATGGAGCTCTTCAAGTGTAAAACTTTCAAGTATTCAGGTGAGTGACAATTAGGAAGAACAAATATGAATTTGAACCATTTCTCTGCAGCAAAACTTGCCCTTTAATGGTTTTATGTTGTTAAAGACTAGTGGTCAATATTCTAGCAGTATATACATGTATGCTTTATGATCAAATGCCTTTACTGAGCTGTTGTAGTTTCCTCATTGATTCAGCTACACTATTAAAGTTACACAGTTAGCTATACTGTGAATATATAGCAAGTATACAAACACAAAACACTTTTTTCTAAATCATATTGTATGTAATGATATCATATACAGTACATTTTAATTGTGTTCATTACTGTAAGTCTTTATGCATTGTGCAATTTTACAAGCGACTTCTGTGCAGAACAAAATACTGAACAGTACAGTTACAAGTACAGTAATGATGTACAGTAATAATGTACACTACAGCATTAGTAGTCAGAAGTACAATAACTAACGATGTACAGTACAGCTTTAATTGTCACAAGTTCAGTAACTAACGATGTACAGTACAGCATTAATTGTAACAAGTACAGTAACTAACGATGTACAGTACAGCATTAATTGTCACAAGTACAGTAACTAACGATGTACAGTTCAGCATTAATAGTCAGAAGTACAGTAACTAACGATGTACACTACATCATTAATAGTCAGAAGTACAGTAACTAACAATGTACAGTACAGCATTTATAGTCAGGAGTACAATAACTAACGATGTACAGTACAGCATTAATTATAACAAGTACAGGAACTAACGATGTACAGTACAGCATTAATTGTCACAAGTACAGTAACTAACGATGTACAGTACAGCATTAATTGTAACAAGTACAGAAACTAACGATGTACAGTACAGCATTAATTGTCACAAGTACAGAAACTAACGATGTACAGTACAGCATTAATTGTCACAAGTACAGTAACTAACGATGTACAGTACAGCATTAATTGTAACAAGTACAGTAACTAACGATGTACAGTACAGCATTAATTGTCACAAGTACAGTAACTAACGATGTACAGTACAGCATTAATTGTAACAAGTACAGTAACTAACGATGTACAGTACAGCATTAATTGTCACAAGTACAGTAACTAACGATGTACAGTACAGCATTAATTGTCACAAGTACAGTAACTAACGATGTACAGTACAGCATTAATTGTCACAAGTACAGTAATTAACAATGTACAGTACAGCATTAATAGTCACAAGTACAGTAACTAACGATGTACAGTACAGCATTAATTGTCACAAGTACAGTAACTAACGATGTACAGAACAGCATTAATAGTCAGTAGTACAGTAATTAACAATGTACAGTAAAGCATTAATTGTCACAAGTACAGTAACTAACGATGTACCGTACAGCATTAATAGTCAGAAGTACAGTAACTAACCATGTATAGTACAGCATTAATAGTCGCAAGTACAGTTTACTAACGATGTACAGTATACTACAGCAGTATAATTGTCAGAAGTACAGTAACCAATAATGTGTTCAAGTTGCTTGGATTAGTTGAAAGTAAAACTATCTTCTCTAAATATTTGAAATGTATATGAATGCCTTGTTAGTTTTTGGAAATAGCCCCTGACACAACAGCACTGTATTTTATATGTATAGATGTGTATAGTATACTATAGAAGTGTGAATATTCTTGAATAGTATAATGTGAAACACTGAAAGAAAAAGTGCAGATGATCTAGGTGAATCCTAATAAACAGTTGACAATGATGTGTTTGCAAACAGTTAGTCATAGCAAAACTAGCCTATGTTTAACTAATAGGTGCAGTAATGAACAAATCTTTAAGACCTTGGGATCAATCTCTTTTCTGATTAACAATCAACAAACATTAAGCCTATATCTGTAACCAGTTTGTAACCGAACAGAACAAGTTTTCTTCTCAACTGTCGGGGGGGGGGGGTGTTCTTCGGAGGCATCTCTGTCACATAAGCCGAAGATCATGGTGGTATTCGTGTTCCCTTTAAGTGAATACAAGGGTGCAAAGCAAAATGGCTTACAGTGTCTTAGTAAAAACTTCTTGTTTGTACCAACAAAGAAGCAATAGAAAAAAAAAATTCTATTGTTTTTTATTTATTTACATCACTCCCCTCATGTGAATCCTGTACAAAGGCACTACATATACCCTAGGCTAAGAACTGGTTTACGTTCTTGCACTGCGTCTACCAATGGCCCTCTCTTTATATATTTCATGTACACATACCAGACAGCATCTTCCAATAGCATGTTTCACAGACTCACAGTCATCTGCCAATCATATCCATATCTGATCTCTGCTTGTCTTCTGTATCTTCGTTATTATTGTATTATGGTTGCCACTGGTCATCCACAAACATATTTGAAAATCTGTGGAATTATATTTGACATGTATTTCAAAAAAGAGTAGTCCACGTTTATATTTACTTCGTTCCTCGCTTACCTGTGGCCCCAAAACCTTAGCACTCCGTTCTACTATGCCTAGAGTGAACTGGTAACCTTTTAACACTGCGTGCCCCCTCTATGACTGGCTTCTCCAGTCAATGCCCTTCTCATTCTACCATCCAAAGTGCCAACATTGTGCGTTTCGTTGTCTGGATTTACTGCAGCGAAGTTCGTACGGAATTGGAACATAGGTTCTTGATCTTTTCCATATTTTGGATACTGAAGTAATTACCAAGCCAAGCATACATACCCTCTTTGGCTGAAAACAGAGGACCATATTCTACTAGTTACTGTACGGTATCATGATGGTTAAGTTTTCAGTCAATTCCGAATCTTACTTGCAGGGGCAGGATTTGATGTCAAAAAGTGTGGGGGGGGGGAGGAGAACCTGGAGGAGGGGTCTGAGAAAGTTTTGGATTTTATATAGTTCCTAGATGTAGTATGGTGCAAAATTTATTGGTTATTTCTCCAGTACTAGTTGTATATTTGAAAATGTAATTATGTTATCTGCATAAAAGTGTTGCCAGATATATTATTATTATTGTCAGTATTGCTGTGGCATAGACAACAAAATTACCGACCGTATCGGATAAAAAGCCAACTCAAGGTCTGGGAAAACAGTGGGGGACAAGTGTCCCCCTTCCCCCCTGCAATCCCTGTCCCTGCCCACATGCCATTACAAATTGCAGATTTTGACAGTAATTGTACCGAAAGGAATAATGAAACAAACAGTACTACAGTATAGTGTCAAAGATGCACACAAAAGCTTAAAGGATTTTAGTTTTTCATTAAAAAAATTCGCATCAAAGTTCCTACTCCAAAGTTTTGACTCATCACAATATTTTTGTTAAGTCTTGGCACACTCTCCAAATTGGGATTTGTTATCCAATCCAAGGTTATCCAAATACAGTAATTAAATAGAGCGGAACAGAAAGTTTGTTGTCTGTATGTTAACTATGAAGTTTGCAACTGTGTCCTCAAAGTTCACCAGCAGTACAACTGTTGCCACTATTAACTTTGAACAATGCTCTGGAAAATACCAGTTGGCAGTTACAGAAGGAACTTGAATTGATCGTCTTTGGTAGGTCTAAAGAGGTTACGGCACTCACACTGCAGGTTAAAGACAGGTGCCTAAATGACATCCATGGTGTGTTTTTGAATTTGATCTATTTGTTTCTGATTTGGGTGGAATATATGTCTTGACATACTTCATACAGCAGTCATTACAGATATGGGAAGACAGTGAGGTTGTTGAAGTACTGTAACTGCGGTGTGATCCATTGGAGGTTTTGCCTAGCAAGGTCAACTAAATTGCTTCACATTTGGAAAGGAAGCTGGGAAAGGTTCCAACCTAGCCCTGTATCACTTGGAATGTTTCCATCTAGCTACCAGACTTAAATAACTCATTTGTAACTTTGGTGAACATGACCTTTGGAGACCTTTGTGAATAATGAGCCTTGCACATGTTACGTGATGTCATATCTATTTTTTCTAATGTCAGTGCTAGCTTTGAGACATCTTTTTGAGTACACTCTTTGCACTTTTTCGTTACAAACACATTTCTATTTAATTTAATCTGAATAATTTCTTGCCAATCGTCATCATTTTTGCATTTCATGATATGATAGACACTACATGACAGACTGCTGTTGCTCTATTCTGTCATGTGAAGTATTGTCCTATTTTATATTTAATGCCCATTTTTGTTTCGTTTTTTTTGCAGTTTAATCTCGTAAACAGAGCAGGACAGAAAGTTGCAGACATTTTTCTGGCAGTCTTTGGTGCAACATTCTGCAATAAATTTCAAAAGATGAAGATGGTACGGAGTAGTTAGTCGTCAATTTAAAATTCGTTAGATATTACCATGAAATTGAACGAGTGGGTATGATGATTTCAGAAGCCTTTATTATCATCCGTTTGGAGATGTGGAAATTCAACAATTAGCCTTCGCTTGTACACGCTAGCTGAAATGGCAAGAAGAAACGTTTACCATTCTAATGGACACAATGGCACAAGGTATTCCGCAGAAGATATCCCTCGTGTTAAACTTGACTTGAAGTTAGGGACAGTACTTACAAGGTTCTTTGCTAAGAAACGTCCAGAAAAACGATCCTTCGAAGTCGAATTTGAATCGAGACAAGTATTGTGGCGAAGACAAGCGGGCAGAACAGAGGGAGCAAGTAAGTTAAAAAATCAAAGCTTTTCTGTTTTTTTAAAGTAATTATAAGATTATAAGTTTCCTACACTTTTGGCAGTGATTCAGGAACCCCACCATTATTGCATTTATTCAAAACTTCTCGATACCCTGGCAAACTTGTATCCGTAGCTGTGGTATGGTAAACGTTTATGATTTTAAGTTTGGTAAGATTTGGGATCAAGTTTTTTTTGTGTTGATTGTCTTTCCTCGAAAGAGAGGCAGTAGAATGTAAAGCATATATACTGTACCCTACAGACTCATTTATCGTTGTCATTTGATGGTAAGGGCTGTAACCCTACAGAATAAAATTGAGGGAAAACAGAAAGTGGAAGATTATCACTGTCTTCATCTACTGTCCAGCTATGGTTTTAGCATATCAGTGTCATAGAAAAGACTTGATGCATGAAGCCTAACAACTCCCTACTTGATGTTACATAGGCCCATATAGTCAATTCATTCGATCCTATCTTTCCCTTTCTCATAGGCATATATATGCACTCAAATATAGACAGTAGAGCTAGCTTAAACAACAATTGGTAACATTTTTTCACAGCACCCCTGCTGACCCCTTCAGTCTTCAGATCATCATCCTTTGCCCTCAGAAATCGACCCTTTCCGAAGGTTACAACAGGGTTCTTGCTGAGTAGACTAGACATCCCCTGCTTTCCTAACATTTTTTGTTTACAGTTGGGTGGGGTACAGTACATTGTATTATTCCTCAGTGATTCAACCTCTGCAGATAATATAAAAACTCCAGGTTTGAAACTTCCATCAGTAGTAGAATTTTCCATTTTTGATGCATGATATATAAAAACTTTACAGATTTAAACCATTTCCGTTTCCATGGTGATATGAATCAGCAATCCCTTGTTGCATTGTTTCTCAGACAGTGGTTTGTATGGTCGACCAGTTATTTAATATGTGGTCGAAACAACAATGACTCCTCAGTTTCGGAGGTAAACATTAAACTTAAATATTCTATATGCTCTTTATTTGAAGAATAAAGAAAACAAGCATTAGAGGAGATGCACAGTTGCACACTAGAGTAAAACTGATTTTTCATTCAGTCAAACTCCAGGTTTGAAACTTCCCATCAGTAGCAATCTCTTTTTCATTTCCTCACACATTCCTTTGGAATTTTCCAATTTTGATGCATGATAGTTATTTGAAGAGTTTGTGTCCATTTCTTTTCTAAGTTTGCTTGTGGTCGAAAGTGTCTGTGCTTGCTCACATACTAACATACCAACGTTAAAAGTATGGCCATGTCATGTTACCCAAAACAGGTTAATGGTGGATACAGTGCCCATTTGAATCCAAGCTATTTAAGGAAGAGGATCGTACAGGTATTATTAACACCCACAGTGTGGTTACCAACAGCTGTGAGCAATTAACCACCAGCTTGATAGTCCACTCTGACAATAATTTAAAGGTAGGATTCAATGGGAGGGAGGAAGGGAGGGAGGGGATTGGGGGGGGGAGGGAGAGTTACAGTGGAAACTACTTACTGACAGCTTTTTGGATTTATTTCTGCCAAAGTATGTGAGTTGATATGCAATGGCTGATAAATACAGTGGAATGTTCCAGCACAAGTGCTCAGAAACCAAACATCTATCTGCCAATTGGCAATCCATAGGGACTGTTCCAAACACAAACTTAAGAGAAAGTCACAGCACTTTGTGACCACTAGATATATAAAGTTCACACTTTTACTGAGCTATTGGCTCTAGTAACAACAACACTGCATTTATGGTTTGACAAGACGGAGTATCTAGACCAAGATTTGTA
This sequence comes from Apostichopus japonicus, assembly GCF_037975245.1. Lineage (NCBI taxonomy): Eukaryota > Metazoa > Echinodermata > Holothuroidea > Aspidochirotida > Stichopodidae > Apostichopus > Apostichopus japonicus. Next base: position 15,213,402 of record NC_092563.1, on the reverse strand, counting down.
ACACTTCACTTGAAATGAAAGATTGCAACTTATAATATTCACAGGAACTCATTAAAAACTACTATAAAGAAGATATATCTTTTTTGAGTGGCTTAAAGGTTTAGTTTGAAGATCTGGCTGCAAAGTACACTCACTAGTTAAACTTAGGGTATATATACGTGAGTGGGAGGGATGTTTGAGTACTGTAGGATAAGATGATATCCACTGACTATCCATCTCTCTCCCACTCACCCTGTGACCTTTGATTCTCATCACAGGTGGAAAGCCGATGGGTGGGGTGGGAGAGTACTTTACAGGTACTGTATGTTTGAGTACTGTAGGATAATATGATATCCTCTGACTCTCCCTATCTCTCCCACTCACACTGTGACCTATGATTCTCATCACAGGTGGAAAGCCGATGGGTGGGGTGGGAGAGTACTTTACAGGTACTGTATGTTTGAGTACTGTAGGATAATATGATATCCACTGACTCTCCATCTCTCTCTCCCACCCAAACTGTGACCTATGATTCTCATCACAGGTGGAAGCAGATGGGAGGGGGCAGGGGTGGGGGAGAGGATGAACTATACAGGTACTGTATGTTTCAGTTGTCGCATGGAGCTTACCTCATTTTAGCAGGCATGAAGTTCAATCTTGATCACTTGTGGATTGTTCACCGCAATTTAAAGTTGGTTTTTTCCTCAGACAGACTCTTACTATGTACAATCAGTACAGTTACCAACATACCTGTTGCCTAATTCCTTTCATTTACTGAAGTGATCAGTCACTGCAGTTAGGGTCAGTTACAGGTTGTTGTACAACTTATGCAACAGCACTTAGCAACCTTCAGACACAGTGTCAAATGTACTATGCTGCGGGGCTGCAGCATCTTGCAGCCAGGCTTCATTCCTCTCTTACCTGTCATCTACAGTATGAACCCGAACTACCTAGCTTATACAATTGGTAACATTCTTGCACTGCGTCCTCAGTAACCTTCCTCAGGTCACTGCCTTCTTCCTTCCTAATTAACTATTCAGTCACCACCGCCTTTTGTAAATACCCAAACTGCTTGTTTGGGTGTGTTTCACACAGTAGACACTGAAGTTTAATGCAATAGGCACTACTAGTTAGCTGAGATCATATTAATTCAGCGTTTTCAGGGGGAAAAACAAAGTTTAAGGAATAATTTTGAGGAAATGTTACAATTGCTATAGCTTACCTTTTTAACATGGTGCCTAACTATATATGTAGTTAACTTATCATTCACAATGTATAGTGCTAACTTGTACGTCATTTAAGTTAAGTGTCTTAAACATGGAAGATTTTGCATACCACTGTGCTTTAGTCTGATGGACCTACAGTAGTACCTAAGATTAGAGTGAAGAAGAGACAACATCAAAATACAATGCTCACTGCACATAAACTGTAAAAACGATGACACCATGTAGAGAGCTAACCCGGTCTCACAGGAAGTCATTGTGGTGGAATGTCCCTATTAAAGTTAGTTTCAAGAAGTAAACCATAAATCCAAAGAGAAATGGTTTCAATTATGAACAGTCATTTGTGTGGTAAGACTCCCGTTAAGCATTGAACCCCCCTGAGGCAGAAAAAGGATGTATTTCAGTAACCGTTATGAATGCTTGGTATAGTACTGTAATACACATACAGTGTGGAAAGTTGAACCGTGGTTACATCAAAGCTGATGCACAGATATGTCACCTGATTAGAGCCTTATATAGGGAGAATGTTCTATACTGAACATTGCTTCCAACATTAAACTCTTCAAGCTTTCTGTCCCTGCCTTGGGCATATTAACAACTGTAGAGCACTATAGTGTATTGAACAGAAGGTTGGCTTGAATGATTTAATGTGACCGATATATTGTAGCTCTTTGACATGAATGTCAATGTGAAAGGGCATCAAGTTTGTATGTATTTGTGTGTATTTTAGATCCTCTTGCAAGCAGGAACTTGCAAAGAAGCCTCATTGGCTTATCAAAGCCGCAAGCTGATCGAAGTCAGTCTCTTACATTCATATTTAACGTCCATGATTATGAATTGTCAATTGACAACAACTCTGTAACTGGACGACATACTGTACATTACTCTTGGAATGATTTTAACCAGAGATCTTATGATTGGAAGGCACTGGCGTTAACCACTGAGCTAACGGTCCTGGTGGATACAAGTTGAATACACCATGTCCTCTATGCAATGTAGGCTAGCTACAGTAGTCAATTCCTAAATTTGGATTTCCAAGCCAGTCGTGCTTACAGTATGCTGTACGTGGCAATGAGGGGAGGTATTTCTGTCTAAACCCGGGCTACATTTATTACATTATATCATCTAACATTGGACCTGTTTAAATTCAGATACCAGTTGAATGGCTGTTGCTTCCAGTTTCCAGAGCCTTTCATCGATATTTTCATTAAAAAATCATCCAAGTACGAGTTGCCCAGTGTTTGCATGGAGTTTCTTCATGAAGTGTTTATGCACAGAAACCATCTCAGGTGCTGTGGCCGAGTGGATATAGGCGGTGGGATGTGAAGCAATGAGGCTTTTAAAAGCAGTTGGGTGGTTCTGGGTTCGATTCCCCGACTGGGTCATAGTAAGGTGGATTTTTCATCCAAGAGCAATATCTAACATGACAATCTATAGTGGAAAGATTCCAAATCTGAGTTAAAATGTAATTGGAAGCCACCTGACATGAAAGTTGTAATACATAAGCCCTTGCGTGCTTTCCCCACATTCGTGGTCGCTTAAGCACGCTAAAATTAACCGCCTGATTGTTATAACTATCACTATTATTATTCTTTTAGTCTAATTCACACGGTATCCCATCCCAAAATGGTATCGATTCCAAAACTGCTCCCCGAAATATGAACACTTAATTATTACTCGTCCATTGCTCACTTGTGCCATTTGTGTTTTGATTCATGTAGGAAAGAAAGTCAACTGCATTTATTTTTTAAGTAATATTGCTTTGAACTGGACAAACCACTTGCAAATGTTGTTTGAAACTTGGAATTATCTACCTTAAATACTGTATCTGGCAATCAGAATAAGTGCCTGTTCTGAAATCTGGACATTTATAATTATGTCAAATTTACTTCATTACTCATCTCCACATTCTGCTGGATGGATCTGTGCTTTTCCTTTAAAGCATCCCTCCCAAAGGAAAGGTGCAATGTTAGCGCTGTACCCCCCAAAAATCCACCTAACTATGACTCGGCTGGGTATCGACCCCAAAACCTCCCAACTGCTAAGCCTCATTGCTTCAAATCCCACCACCTTTTATCCATTGGGCCATAGCAACAGTTATGGTTTCTATACAAAACTAAAGCAAATGCAGTTTATGAACCTGCAGAGTGAAGGGAAGTAGAGGAGGGGGAGGGAAGGTGGAGGATAGTGGGGAGAAATTAATAGTACATTGTGGTATTTATGAGATTGACTGTATCTCAAAGATTCGGAAAGCAGTCCCGTTGAGTTGATTTTGAATTTAAAACATTTTTTTGCCACTCATCGAAACTAAAACCTCATAAAAATACACAGTTCATTACCTTCACTAGGTAAGTTTCCTTTTTGAATCAAAACTAAAATTCATATGTTGGAAATTTTCCAATTTGGCTACAATGAAGTGTGACTTCAAAGCAAGAAATAGTGCTCAGGCTATAACATGTACAGAGAACTGAAAGGAATCATTCATTTCATGCTCCTTGATATTACTTGATGAAATATATATATCTTGGATGGTATCTTAGTTTCTAACTTGTCCTACTGTCATAGTGCAAATAAACTTTTGAGTACTACTTCTTGGCAGGTTTTTTGTAAAATTTGGTGACTGAACTCAAAGGGTTGCCTTTGTAGCATTTTGTTTCATAGCATTACTGTTTCGTTACAGCCAGGGGCAAAAGGCGTCTATGTAATGATGATGGTACAGTATGTGCAGGCCTGTGTGTGTGTGCATTTAACACCTGCTGGTAAACAATCTAAACTCCAAACGTTTGTGGTGGATTAACTTCATGCTTTGTAAAAGTTAGGTCTTTGTTTCATCTTTCTTTCAGTCATTACTCTACACACCTTACACTTTGAAACCATAAAAGTGATTAAATTGAGACCAAAAAGTCCAAATATTGAAAGGCAGAAGTACCAGTGTCTACCATAGAAGATCGTTTTGTGGTTTGATTTAGTTTCATAGTTTACTGACTCCGGATGATAAAGCTTCCCACAAAGTAGTCATTTGAGATGTTAAATCTTTGTTGCAGCGATGGATATGCCTGTGTTCCTCACCCTCCCCCCCCCCTCTTTTTGGTACAGTATCTACAGTCCCTCACCCATCCACAATGACCCCAAACCATCTCCTCACTGATTGATCTCACCAATTGAACTTGCAAATGTGTAATGTAATGAAATGATCAAGGATTTAGTGAATTGCTAGTAGATACTTGTCAATTGCATTATGTACAGAAGTACTGTAAAACAGTACATATAGTACTCATAGTACTTAGTTACTTATCATAAACTATGGGGGGGGGGAGGCATGCAGTATAAACAATATATTATAATCACAAATCTACAGTACCATACTGTACTTGACCAAACAAGGTACATGGCTTTGTATTAATACTCACTCTCATACATGTGACATTGTAGTCATATACTCATGACTCCAATGTTTCGTCACAATACAACTACTGTATAAGGTGTATCTCCTCAGATCTGTACTCAAGAACTAATAATAGAACTGGCTTAATGTGTTTGTACTCACACTTGTACTTGAGACATTGTAGTGTTACTGAATGCTGATTGTTTTGTGTACTCACACATGTTTCTATTAATTGAGTACACTATTCCCCCTCTCCCCATTTATCTGTACTCAGAGATAAAACATTGTGTACATATTTACTAGAACTGGCTTTGTGTCTGTCCTCACTTTTGTATGAGGCATTGTAGTCATAATCACGCTGTTGTTTTGTGTACTCACACTGCAAAGTATCGAGTACACTATCCCCCCCCCCCCTTAATTTATCTGTACTCAGAGGTAAAACATTGTGTACATATTCACTAGAACGTGCTTAATGTGTTTGTACTCACACTTCAGGACATTGTAGTCATACTTATGCTGATTGTTTTGTGTACTCACACTGCAAAGTATCGAGTACACTATCCCCCCCCCCCCTTAATTTATCTGTACTCAGAGGTAAAACATTGTGTACATATTCACTAGAACGTGCTTAATGTGTTTGTACTCACACTTCAGGACATTGTAGTCATACTTATGCTGATTGTTTTGTGTACTCACAATGCAAAGTATGGAGTACACCATTCCCCTAACCCCCGTTATCTGTACTCAGAGGTAAAACATTGTGTACATATTCACTAGAACGTGCTTAATGTGTTTGTACTCACACTTCAGGACATTGTAGTCATACTTATGCTGATTGTTTTGTGTACTCACAATTTACTTCGCTCCTCGCTTACCTGTCTCCTCACAACCTTAGCACCTCATTCTACCGTGCCTATAAAGTCCTGGTAAAATAATAACACTGTGCGCCCTCTATGACTGAACCCCCCCCCTCGGTCACTCCTCACTACTCATTCTACCATTAAAAGTGTCTTCACGTGAATTTCTTGTGGATATATTTCCCTTGGATTTCGTCTTGGTTTTCTTTAGCGATCTTTGGAAGTTTCTTTCCTCGGATTCTTAGGAGTATTGCAGTCCTTTCCAGCCCGATAAGTATCCTTTTTTGCTGAAAGGGAGGGTTTTGGGGACTGTTTTTATTCCTAGTGCGTTTCCGCCCTTAGGTTTTTTGCGGGGGTAGCAGTTCCGCGAACTGCCTAGGTTTCCCGCCATTTTCCCTTCCCCACGCTATAGGCGTGTCGTTGTATTTTCATGTTCTTAGCATGTCTACATTGTATTTCTATTCACGATTTCTTCTTCTATATTTCGCTCTCTCATGTTCTTTTTCAGCTTGTGTTGATCTTGTTAGGCCACTTCGTAGCGTTTTTCGTATTTTGCCGTTGCTAGGTTACGCTACGTACCTCTACTCACCGTTATGTACCTCCCGTTATCTCCCGTTCTCTTGTTAGTTTGCATTTTTCCGTAAGCTTAAGAGTTAGTCTTTCCTTAATTCGAGCGTTTTAGTTTGTCTCGTAACCAGCTAAAGCTTTTTAACTACTCGATGTTTCGGCCAGGCAGAACCTGGGTCGAACACGATTTGTGTCCTAAGTGTAGAACCTACACCAGACGGGACCCACGCCTGGTCTGCATAAATTTTTCGCCAGCCCAGTGGCACTAGATAGACCAGTGGCTTACGAGTCTAAGAAGCAAGCTTTAGGGCAGGCTGGACTTGATTCCTTAGGCCATCGGTGCCCCAGAAAAAGATATAGGAGAGACAAGAGAGAGAGAGAGAGGAGGAGGGAGAAGTGGTGAGAGAGGTGGAGGAAAGTGGCCAGGAGAGGGCCGAAGGAGAGGTGGAGAGAGAGAGAGAAAGAGTACCCCTAACGGTCCCGGCGACGTCCGGTTGATTACGGCCAGAGGGAAGGGCAGGAGCAAGGCTCCTGCCAAGAAAAGACCTCTTGAGAAGAGGCACGGCTCGGCCGGGCTAGAGGCAACGTCTCAGTCCGGGTCGTAGCAAAGAGTACCCCTAACGGTCCCGGCTACGTCCGGTTGATTACGGCCAGAGGGAAGGGCAGGAGCAAGGCTCCCGCCAAGAAAAGACCTCTTGAGAAGAGGCACGGCTCGGCCGGGCTAGAGGCAACGTCTCAGTCCGGGTCGCAGCAAGAGAGACCCATGGAGCGCGGGCTACAGGCCACGGAGAGCTTGGGTCCGAGAGAGAGAGTACGACCGAGGGGTCGCTGAAACGGAGCCGGTCCCATAGCAGGCTCCGGGAGCCCGGGTCCGGCGAGAAAAAAAATATTTAAAAAAAAAAAAAAAAATCCCACCGGAAAGGACAGAATGTCCGGGTCGAGGAGTACCGGCGTGGTGGTACCCGGCGTGGTACGCACACAGAGACAGGCTCCGGGAGCCTGGGTCCGGCGAGGCCCCGGGTCCGGCGAGACCCCGGGTCCGGCGAGACTCGAAGGGAAGGCAGAACCGAGGTTTCACTCCAGATCCGAGACCGCCCCCGGAGCCGGGAACCAGAGCTATACAATCGACTGCTGGGTCCTCAGAGATTGGCTCCAGAGGGCCCGGGCCCGACGAGAACTGGGGCGCAGGGGCAGAAGCCCGGTCCGCAGATCTCCAAACGGGATCCAAAACTGGTCCCGAAGTCGGGAGCCTACAAGAGTAACAACATTTACAACTGCGACATTTACAATAACATTTACAACTACAACAACATTTACAACGAGATTAACAACTGCTAGGCCCCCAAAACGGGGTAGCAGGTGCAGAAGCCCGGCCCGCAGACCCCCTAACCGGAGCCGCGGCCGGTCCTGAGGCCGGGAACCGATGAGATTACCAATGCCGGGCCCCCAGAACAGGGTAGCAGGGGCAAGCGCCCAATCCGAAAAGAGAACCAGCCCCGAGCCAGGTTCCCACGGCAAAGGGAGAAATACCTATCCCCAGACACCGAACACAGACATCGGTGCCGAGGAGCGATCACAACCCACGGCCAACCCGGCCGCGACACCATGATCAATCCCAGACCAAAGAATGGAACCTGATTTGTTCCCCGGCAAGGACGACCTGGTTTGCAGAGCATCGGGCAACCTGTCCGGCCTAGACGACGAGGTCGACCCCTAGATTTCGGGGTTACAGAGGACGGTTACTCCCGCTTCCCAGAATAGGGGGAGTGTCCCCCACCCCCCCCGGAACTAGCAGCTTGAGCGGCGACGACAGGTTCGAATCATTTGCGGGAAAACACCGCTACCACTACACATCCCAAATGTGTGTTTATTTATGGAGTACCTGCAGACACTCAGGGGTCATATTCTCCTCGCTAATTATACTCCTCTCTAATCATAATTCATCGCCATTTGCCTAGGTTAAAATCTTACTTGTGTTTAAAAACACTGTCGTTTAAAACACTGGTGAACCCACTTCCAGAACATGTTAAAATGCGTAAGACTGAGGGGTTTCAAATCGGTTCTCATGACGTACAGTATTCCGTTTACTTTAAAACTTTGGCAAACTGCTAGGAAGAGAACTTTCTCGAGACTTGGCAAAGTGCCAGGAAACATAACGCTCATAGATCCTTGGCAAACTGCCAGAAAAAAAAAGGTACAACGTGGCACATTTGTTAAGAGAGGAGGGGGGGCCAAGCAGCCACCTGGCTTGACACGTGTAAGCTCAACTTTTACCGCAACGAGCTATCGACTACGTGAGCGATCCTATGGAATAAGCCTTTCTTCCTATTTCTTTGGTGAATTACCAAGACAAACGCATTAGTAAGTTGAAAAAGGGGTAGGATACAACCCCAGCAAGTTACAAGCGCTAACACACTCCGAACATACAGCATGCGCTTCATAAGCAATGTTCGATGTTCCGACATCTTAAGCAGAGTTGCATTTCGTAGCACCTGATGGCCTAGTCTTGACTAGCCTAGGCGCTAGGTGGTTTCAATAGGAAGCTGGAAACCTTTACTGCACTACGAAATGGACACATCTCGACAGGAAGAGATCTGAGAAGTAACGGGTACGTTATCATAACATTCAATACGTGTTTATTACGCTAAATGTGGTGTTGATAAAACGTTGACATAAGATGTCTATGAGATATTACGTTACATTAATGTTATATTAATGTCTTAACGGAAATTGTTTTGAAATAATAGCCCCTAAAGGGTTTCGGTAACATATTTCTTACACCTCTAATAACGCTATCATAGCAAAAGACTAAACATTTAGTAACGCCTTTGTGTTTGCTGAGTAACTCCCTGGACTCCGTTAAACAGCCAGGATTTATGAGGTGGAATTTCTACAAACCCACCCTACACATCCCCTGTTGGGAGTTTGTTCCTGGTGAGTAGGGCTGTAGCTTAGTTAGCTCAGTGGTTAAACCCGGTGCCTTCCAATCAAAAGGTCCCCGGTTCAAGTCACCCCAAGATTAATGTATGTTGTCCAGTTACAGAGCTGTTGACAATTCATAGTCATGGACATTAAATATGAATGTACGAGACTGACTTTGGTCAGCTTGCGGCTTTGATAAGCCAATGAGGCTTCTTCACAAGTTCCTACTTGCAGGATGATCTAAATTACATACACAAATACATACATATACTGTAGTTGTAAAAGCCACATAGCAGCTGTAGCATTGATTAAGACTCTGATGAAGCAAACTATCCATTCAGTACTCAATTTTTGGAGAGCACTGTGGTCAAGCGGTGTAGGCAGTGTACTGGTGATCTAAGGCTTGCAGGTTTTAGTCCTGGCCAGATCATTCTGTTGTTTCCTTGGGCAAGGCACTTTATCTCCATTGCGTCTTTCCATCCAGGAGGGATTTCTCTCTGTTTAACAGGTTATTTTTGAGAAGGGTAATATTGCTAGCGCCTCTGGCTTCGTTATCGATAGATAGGCCGGCGCAGTTCAACCCTCAATATTATTATTAATATTATTTTTCATGGAAAGAACCTCCATGAAACCTCCCTACAGGGTACAGCTTAGGTCTACATCATCAAGACAGTACTTTTCTTCAGAGGTTTTCTGATTGAAACTGGTTGATAACTAAAGGGGTCATCAGCGGTACTGTGGTACTGCAAGCAGTACTGCGAGTGCTGCTGTATTGCAGGCGCTAACAAGGTCATCATACAGGCCACTGTCCTTGACTTCTTTAGCAGCATATACAGAGAAACCACTTTCCTGCACCACAGTGGCGTCAGCAGGGCAAAGGATCGGCCCCAACACCCTATTTGCAAAGATAACCAGGTTTCATGTACTTCCGCCTCGCTCTCAGTACTGTGGGGTTGGGGCTCTCTGGAGCCCTCCCAAGCCCAAGTACAGGGCACTTTGATCACCATCCTCTCAGACAACACGATGGTGGTGGCATACTGTACAGTAGCTACATCAATAGACAGGGTGGCACCAGGGCAGAGAGACTGTGCCGTCTGGCATGGGAGACCCTCACCACAGCTGCAGAATCTGGCACGGCCCTATGGGTCTCCCATATAGCCAGAAAGGAGAGTGTGAGGGCCGATGCTCTGCCCAGGGGACAACTCGACCCCGACGAGTGAACCCTTAGCAAGGAATATGCGGTAGGTTTTTCCACATGTTCGGCATACGTCTGATAGACCTGCTTACGACAAAGGGCAACAATGGGCTGCCCATCTTTTGTAACAGGCGGTCCCACCTGCAGCCTTCCACATAGCGCCAGGTCCCTGCCTTGAGACGGACCAGAGGTTTAAATTCTTCCCCCCCCTTTTGGCATGATCAGCCAGATACTGAGGAAGATTCGCAGCTCCAAGGGTAAATTCATCCTAGTGGCTCCCTCCGGACCCCGGGTCCCAGGCCGCAGGTCCCACACGCAGGCCCCAGACGGGGACGTCTGGTTTTCCAGACGGCTCCACGCTGGGCATTAGCCCAGACATTGACCAGCTCACCAAAGGCATGGCTAATCGCCGTCCACGAGTCAGACAGTTAGCCCCCCCTGGCAGGGCCGCTGTACGAATCAACGGGGAACGCTTCCCTGGCTGCTCTTACAAAGAAAACACTCTTCGTCATTGCGGTAGCGTCAGCGTGAAGGAGTTACCTCCAAGCCCTAACAACCAAACAGAACCACATCAGATTCGAGGGCCATGGGGCGAGGACGGTTCCAGACCCGTCCCTTATTGCCAAGAACCGGGCCTTGACTTTCTTGCCCGGGGACATTTTCTTTCCGGAAATCAAAACCCTTTCATCAGTGGCTGAGGACAAGCGATGGTGCCCAGTCAGGGCACTGAAGTGGTACTTAAACAGGACAGAGAAGTTGAGACAAACAACCTCCCTTTTCATCCTGCCACGACCACCTTAAACATACCCTATCCCCTATCCCTATCCCGATGGCTAGTAGAGATGATCCGCCCGTTCACGATGGGGGGATACCCGGCCAAGAGATCACAACATCAGTGGGGCCTCGGCTTCCACAGCTCTCTCTGCCGGTATCCCGATACAGGACATCCTCAAGGTGGCAGCGTGGAAAACACCAACTACGTTCGTCGCCTGTTACTTACCTGACACTCTACACGCCGAGGCAGCTTTTGGTAGCTCGGCGATGCGAGGTCCGGTTGGTACTTGGTCCCACCCCTCGGGCCTCCCACCATCGGGCAGTGCCACTCGGTGCTAAGGTTGTGAGGAGACAGGTAAGCGAGGAGCGAAGTAAATATTCCAAAACTTACTGGTTTGGATATTTACGAGTGACGAGCTTACCTGTCTCCATTCCCGCCTCCCTCCCCCGAGGGGGTGGGACACAGCCGGACGGGGGAGCAGTCGTTCGACTAGGCTCACGACTCCAAGTACAACACCAGATAGACAGAGCCAACAACTACTAAGAGTCACCGGCCAGGTCTATCGGTGAGGGTAACTTTGCACCCTGTGTTTTTCATATGCGTACTCACCTAAGTTGTCTTAGGGTTAGCAAGTGTTGGGCCTTTACAGGATGAGGCTCCTTGTTAGGAAAAAGGGGTAGTTTCGCCTGCAGGGCTCAGGAGAGTGTCCCCCCCCTTACCCGCTGCGGCGGGGAGGATTACACTCTCCCTGCTAGGAAGGCATCAGTGCCTTTTGTTAAGGGCTCACCTTTGAGAAGTTTAGTCGACGGGAGTCCTTGGGGGTGGCCAGAGGATTCTGGCCACCCCTATTTCGGTGACCGTGAGGCCACTTTTAAGGAGTGGTCTCATGAGTAGTGAGGAGTGACCGAGGGGGGGGTTCAGTCATAGAGGGCGCACAGTGTTATTATTTTACCAGGACTTTATAGGCACGGTAGAATGAGGTGCTAAGGTTGTGAGGAGACAGGTAAGCTCGTCACTCGTAAATATCCAAACCAGTAAGTTTTGGAATATGCAAAGTATGGAGTACACCATTCCCCTAACCCCCGTTATCTGTACTCAGAGGTAAAACATTGTGTACATATTCACTAGAACGTGCTTAATGTGTTTGTACTCACACTTCAGGACATTGTAGTCATACTTATGCTGATTGTTTTGTGTACTCACAATGCAAAGTATGGAGTACACCATTCCCCTAACCCCCGTTATCTGTACTCAGAGGTAAAACATTGTGTACATATTCACTAGTACATGCTTAATGTGTTTATACTCACACTTCAGGACATTGTAGTCATACTTATGCTGATTGTTTTGTGTACTCACAATGCAAAGTATGGAGTACACCATTCCCCTAACCCCCGTTATCTGTACTCAGAGGTAAAACATTGTGTACATATTCACTAGAACGTGCTTAATGTGTTTGTACTCACACTTGTACATGAGACATTGTACTCATACTTATGCTGATTGTTTTGTGTACCCACACAAGTTTCTACTAATAGAGTACAGTACATGCTCTCTGATATATGTACTGTAGATCTACTGTTTACTGTAGCTACCATAGTCAGAAGCCTCCTTCACAGACTAAATCCGTTACATACCAGCTAAAAAATAAGTGAACTTGTAGTGTAGCTCACAGGAAGCAGTTCGCTAGGTTAGGAAACCGTTCAGAATGCTCACATAATGCAATAGAGGAAATTAATCCATTTAATGTATGTATGTTGTATGTTCGGTCAACCTTTGATACTTCCATTGAAATAGTGAGCTCCATCTTGTTGCTATGGCCTTCATTGTGCTACACTATACTCATGTAGTGAAACTTTTGAAGTTGTTAGAAAATTAAGAAATGTGTATCTGGAAGGAAGTTGTTCCTGTATACTTTAAAAAAAAATTGGGTGAAGTTTTATAGTTAGCTGAAGTTATTTGACCTTCTGTGGATAATATGTTTGTGTTGTTCAGTGATAAACTGGAAGTCATTTTTGTAAAATTTAAAATTGGCAGCTGGATTTTTCTGTATTTTGTAATGTTTAAGCAGATTTGCTTGTTGATAGTTCAATTCACAACAGTATCGATTAGTCATGGTAAACAGTCCAAAAATGTGCTCCCAGGCACCTGTTGCTCATTGTGGTCAGGTGCCTTTGGGTATCTGTTCATAATGCATTCAACCTAAAAACCCAACTAGGTGCAGTGCAGGCCTTCAGTCGCACATATAGTAAGACTGTAAACAACTGTTTGTTTAACCTGTGAACTGATTTACTCTGCAAGGGTGCATATTGATATTTACTACAGTACTTATTTATAACTTTCAGGTGTGCAACTCCATAACCTTTCACAAAGTTCTTCCATTGCAATGCCCCATTGAATGAATTACATAATGAAGATGTGGTTTGCATGATTGAAGAATTCCTTATTTGCATTTGTTGTGGTTTATTTGCATAAAATTGCTATAAACTTATTAAAGCAATGGGAGATAATTTACAGTGTATTTTGTAAACCAAAACATTCTTAGAAGAAAGTTATGACACTTACAGTTTGGGACACCGTAGTAATATCATACTGTACTTGCGCTAGGCCTATCCAACCTGTTCATTCATGGCTGTGCTATAGTATTGACCATGCATGCTAACTCAAAACTTAAAAAAAAAAAAAAAACACTAAAGGAAACAGACTTTCTCTGTACATAGTAGCATGACAAGCTTTGTTCCCAATAATTAGGGAAGAGTCAAGAAATAGAAACTGGATGTAACTAATTGGTTGTCAGTATGTAAGCACAATATAATGGAGAATGGTCAGGGAGATAAATGCATAGATTGGCATGGAATTTAATATTCACTTTAATTATCAATGAAAATATTAAATGTAAATTACAAACAAAACAGTTTGCTGTCAGTGTGCAGCGTTTGATTCAAATTCACTTAGAACTGTGACAATATCAATTATCAATATCTGGATAACATTAGATGTAGGAATTTGGTCAAATTTCAACCAGGATGCTTAGAACATTCCTCCTTCATTAGTCAAGAATAAATGTTTCCCTAGATTTCAAGCAATTCCTGCATTCGTTGAAAGTGTCATCCAGAATAAGTGTGGTTTACAAGGTGAAATTAACTTCACTCCTCTCTTAGTTACCTGTCTCCTTAACCTACGCACACGTATCTACCCTAGTCTATTAGACTCTGGTAACATTCTGGCATTGCACCTCCCCCCCCTCATGACCCCATCTAAGGTCAACCTCTTCTTTCTGAATCTACCATCCAACAGCCTTAGAGGCGTTACTAGGTTTACCAGTTAATAGGCTGGGGTAGATAGGTGTGCGTAGGTTAAGGAGACGGATAAGTATCGTGGTTCGTAAATAGCCGAACCAGTACGTTCAGGGAAAAAAGAGAAAAAATAAAAATCAAGAAAGGAATTCAGCTATGTCATCATGTCTATTTGCTTCAATTTCACTTCTGTGAAAATATCAATTATCAATACAGTATCTGGATAACCCTAGATGTAGGAATTTGGTTACAAATTTCAACCAGGATGCTTAGAACGTATCCAAATGTTCCTCTTTCATTTGTCAAGAATAAATTTTTCCCTGGATTATCCTTTCAAGTGTTCCTGCATAGGTGTTGAAAGTGTTTTTCCAGAAAAAGTGTGGTTAGGTTGGGGAAACAGATGAATAAACATAAAAGAAAAATGGATTTCATTCATGGAATGTCAATGTTGTGACATAAACACTAAAACAGATGACTTTAATAACAATTTTCCTTATATTAATTTTTCATAATATCTTTCTATTCACAATAATTAAACGTCTTTGCAATTTAAAAAAAAAATTTGTTGAAAGATAATCATATTTATTAAATTTTGATTGTATAATAATACAATTGTGATGTTATTGTATAAGACCACTTTTGAACACAATTCCATAAACAGCTCTGAGAAGTCCTTCTTAGATTTTGGCTAAAAAATACCTCATCACTATTGGTGCTGGAATGTTATGTACACATTATTCAAGTCTCGTGTTAACCAACCCACTGACTAATATCAAGAAGGGTTTGAAAAGTCAAAATATATGTGTATTTTTGCTTTTTTGAAATTGATATTTTAGCACCGACAGTATTATACAATAAAAAAAATATAATGAAAAGTATCTTTCTGCCCCCAAGGGTTGGACCTGGTAATCCCTCAAACTGTACACAGACCAGTAAAATACTGGCTGTCTGTAGACTTAGGGGAACTTGATCAAGTTCAGTTTGCTCAATGTCTTTCGTGTGGGAGTGAATGATCAGAAAGGAATGGAATATGAGTAAAGTAAACCTACTGTATTGCATATGAAAACATATACTGTAGTTTCCTGGAATTGGAAAGATCACATTGGGGGCAGTCATTAGACACTTTTTATTTTCCCCACAGAGGTTCCTTGTAGACAGAGTGGGTGTTTGGTAAAGTGCTTGTGTCTTTTAAAAGTCTCCCAAACAAAAAAACATTCATGCTGTATTTCATCATCTCAGATCTTATCAATGATCTGACGGGAAAAAAAACCAAGCAGGAACAAGCGAGGGTTAATTTTTAGCTTCCTGTGAGAAGATAAAAACCCAGTAATCTATTGAGATTGTTTATTAGAAATTCAATTAGACATAATGCTAGCAATTAAATTCACCACATTCTTGATACCTGTTTGTACGAGACAAATTCTTGCCTAATCTTTTGGTGTTTGGTTTCAGAATGGAGTGTCCTATTGATGTGTATGTAAATTAAGCCCACTGGTTGGGTAGGCTGAATGTTGTGAGAGGGAGTTTTGTTCTACTAAAATGTACTACAATAATGTATTCCTCTATATCAGGGGTTCCCTAACGTGGGTGCATCAACCCCCAGGAGTGCGTGAGTCCATCCCAGGGGGTTTGTGAGACGTTTCTGAAAGTCAAAATTAGAGTACTTTTTGGTGAACTAAAATCTGATATATATCATATAATTTATTAATGTACAAAAGTCGAAAAACAGGAGCATCCGTCTCATCGTGTGTGATGGGTGATCGATGTATGATACAATTCGTGATCTGATCTTGAAGTTTCCAAATAAATATTTGTTCCACTTGTTTTTTTTTACATTACAATATTACACTATGAACTTGATCTTTCACGAAGCACTGTTATGCGTATTATTGTATAATAATGACTCAGATCATGTCTCGAAAAGTTGGGGGTTCGTGTACAACTCTGACATCCACTGGGAGTTCGTGGGGGGGGGGGATAAAGTTAGGGAAACCCTGCTCTATATGTATTTAGTGCAATGTTCAATTGACTGTCAGGTACAGGTAGATGCTGATAAGTGAACATTGTATAATATGTGTTATTGATGCGTTGTAATGTTCCCCCCGATTTTGAATTGATGAATTTACTTCGCTTCTCTCTCCCCGGGCACCCGCCCACTTACACCTCCTTCCGAATCTACCACGTAGGAAGAAATCTCTTGTGTAAGTTTGGAAATTGAAAGAAGTACTTTCTATTTGATTGTTGTATGATCCCTTTGAACTGGGAAGACTGTTGATGCCAAACTTTCTTTGACATTGACAAGGATATCAGACACATTATCTGAGCCTGGTTTACATTTGAGAATGCGAGGAGAAGCAGGATCCTGTCTTTTCTTGTAGAGGTAATAAAAGCTGACCCTGGACATGTTCACATTTGAGAACACAAGGTGGATCACAAGGACTAAAGAGAGCATAACACAATCACATGAAGGACTCGTGATGATTGTTTACAGAACTTTCACAGTAGCAGGCTTCGTTCTCAATGTTCGTATGTGACTGCTGTACCACTTCATGCAGAAGTGACCAGGTGACTAGTTACTAGAGATATCCAGTTGATCCCCTGAGCATCCAAACTATCATCTTGATCACACTTGTAGGATCAGGATCCTCCCGAAAAGGGAGGTCATGATTTCCGGGGTCCGATCCTGAGTTCTTGATCTTGATCACACCTGCGGGTCAGGATCCTTCGGGAACAGGCGGTCGTGATATCGCGGTCTGATCCTGAGTACTGGATCCTCCACTGTATGATCTTGATCACCTTTGCGGGATCAGGAACCTCCCCACGAGGGAGGTCAGGATTTTGGGGTCAGATCCTGAGTACTCGATCTCGATCACACGTGCGGGTCAGGATCCTTTGGGAAAAGGCGGTCATGATATTTGGGTCTGATCCTGAGTACTGGAGTGTCCACTGTATGATCTTGATCACCTTTGCAGGGTCAGATGCTCCTTGCATTCTCAAATGTTGCTAGAGTTTGATTGGCACACATGCACCACTCCTCACTTACCTGTCTCCAATATCAAACTGGGTCCATTGCAATTTATAAAGATGTACTAGTAGTAGTATTATTGTATAGACCAATAGTTTTCACTTGAGTAATAACTATTGTTCATTATACCAACTACATACAGTCAATGTACATGTATTAGAAAAGTTTTAGGTACCATCTCAAAGGTAGGACTCTTGAGGGAGCTTTAATATTCTGCATAGTTCAGGTACATGATCTCAGAGGGGGGGGGGAGGGTGTAATATTCTGCAACCAGGCATTACATCATAGTATAGGTACATGATCTCAGAGGGGGAGGGGGGGCTGTAATATTCTGCAACCAGGCATCATAGTTCAGATACTTGATCTCAGTGGGGGGGGGGGGGATGGAGGCTGTAACTTCTGCAACCAGCCATCATAGTTCAGGTACATGATCTCAGAGGGGAGGGGGGGGGGGAGGCTGTACTATTCTGCAACAAGGCATCATAATATGGTACTTGATCTCTTGTGTTGTGCAGTTGCACACAATAGACAGTGCAGGTCTGCAGTGATAATACCTTTTGTTTGATAGTGATTTATTGTACAAGTAGCTGAATTTTCTGGCCAGAGCTGCTCCCACAAACACCCCACCTCCCACCCCTCCAAAAAGAGGACAGGAGAACAGAAATATACTGAAATCTTACATGCCGACCTGTCTTCCTGGCAGCCCTTCCGTACCATGCACAGAGTGAACCATTCAATGTTTTAGAACTGTATATTATGTATTTACCCGTGTCATTCTGGGAACCACCTACAGTAGACACTGCCTTATAATGTTGTTCTAAATAGCTTCTATTTACTTCGTTCCCCACTTACCTGTCTCCCCACAACCTATGCACCACATTCTACCGTGTCTAGAATGCCCTGGTAATCTTTTAACACTGTACACCCTCACTGACCCTAGTGACCCCCTTCATTTTTCTACCCACAAAGTGTTTCACTGTGTTTTTCGGAGTTGGAAAAATTTTCGCGAAATTCGCCCGGAATACCTTGGATTTATACACTAGAAGTTTCCTATCAGGACTTCTGCACTTCCAAGGATCTTTTCCAGCCTGATAAGTATCCTTTTCTTGTAGGGAAGGGTGTTTTTGGGGGCTGTTTTTAATGTACACTCTCGCCCATGCATTCGTTTTTTTCTTACGTAACGTTTTTAGCGTAACAGGTAGTAGTTCTGCGAGACTACCAGTAAGTTTTATAATTTCAACTGGCTGATAACTATTCTTTTATTTATTTGTTTTGAAATTTGTTTGTGGTTTTGGTTTTGGTTTAGAAACAATTGGGAAACCTGACAGTGTTGTACAGTCCTAAACTACACATACTGTACATACAGGTGTATGGTAATGTGAACAGGAAATGTGAAATCTGAGAGTGAAGGAACAAACCTCTGTATATATATATTTATGGACACTTGAATCGTGGGGTCAACTTGTGGTTAATATTACACCTAGGTAATGTAATACACATAGCAAATGAATGCCAGTACTTTGTTGGTTATATTTCTATGAATCCTTCAACTATTAAGTGACATCTGTTTTAAAGTCAGAACCTTTCAGTTTTGAATATGTCTGTGTTTCGTTTGCGAGTTTTCATTATGTAAAAGGTTCTGTGTCAGGATGGCTTAATGGCAACAATGTTTGCACGTTTGGTATTCTCGTTGAATGATTTGTGAGAGTGGGAAAATTAAGGGGGCCAAGTTTACACCAAGAAGAAATGAAATTTAACTATCACTTTAACCTACTGTACAACGAAAGAAAAGTTGGCAATTCCCACAGGATTTAATGATATTGCCAATGACCACCTACATATGGTATTAATAGTTTTTTGTAAGTCACATGACCAGGGTAAGGAGCAGAGACCAAAAAAATAAGGGGGGGGGGGAAATGCCATAAGTCTGATTGAGTTTCTGTCAATAGTTGAGAAATTCCTCTTTGTTTTTGGGGCATTTATTAATAATGGATATGAAAAGAAGAGCATGTGGTCACTGTGCACATCGAGTTGATCGTTGCTACATACACCGAGCAGCATGCTTCCTTGTATTATATACCAAGTAGAGCTGTGAGCCACTGAAACTCTTTACACATGAAACGCTCAATTAACTAGTAGCGGAAAGACCGTTTCTTTTTCTCCTAGCACCAGGAAATGCAGTTTACAGCTACTTGGGATTTACTTCCTCCAGGATCCCATTACTCTGCCAGTCTGATATTTATTTCTGGATGAAACTTTGACTCTTTTGTCTTTATAGTAATATTGTACAAGAGATAACCGATGATCATGAATTGTCTTTTCTATCTATATAGGTTTTTAAATAAGAGAGCTAATATCCACGTTTGTGGTTAAAGGGGGTTAAAGGGTAATGAAGGCTAGAAATATATTACATTAATTTTGCTCACAATTAAATGTAGCCAGAGTAAATATTAAGTCACTCTACCACAGTAGAGAGTGTCACAGAGGGTAGCAAGGTGTAACTTTTGATAGACAAATCTTTTTTTTTGTGATGTCAGTTGTTATTGCTTGTAGTCATGGTAATGTGAGTGTGCGAGTACTACTGTAACTTATAAAACAGGATAAACCAACATGTCTCCTTCTAACAATAGGATTTACTTTGTTCCTCGCTTACCTGTCTCCCCACAACCTTAGCACCCTCATTCTACCATGCCTAGAATACCTTTATAACACTGTGCGCCCTCCATGAACGGCACTTCCGGTCAATGCCCTTCCTTCTCATTCTACCACCCAATCGTTTGTTTTTTGGGTGCATTATTATAACAATAGGTTACTTGTTCACTGTAGACATGATCTCTAGAGAGAAATAGAGTGCTAATTTTGTGAGTAGACATGTTATAAGCTCATCAAAAGTATTTATCCAATCCCTGGTAAGTTTTGGAAATTTATTAGTAAAAATATTTTATGACATGCACTGGTTGGAAAACCTCTAAAAGTCACATTAGTTCCAAAGTTACAAAAATCTGATGCTACCATACTACTGTATAAAACAGTACAACTTTGATAAGATGAATTTACTTTGCTCCTCGCTTACCTGTCTCCCCACAACCCCACAAATACTGTATAAACAGTACAACTTTGATTAGATGATTCTTGAAAACATAATTCTTTTTTCCTCACCAGCAATAGTGAAATTTCGGCACAAAATTGGGTCACCACAATCTTTTGGAGCGTATTTAATTCTGCATGGGATTGTTCCGTCCATTCAGTAGTTCATTAATTAGGTATTGGGATTATAGGTACCATGTGAAAAGTAGAAACCCGAGGGACTGTAGCATCCTGCAGCCATGAGGCTGTGTAGTATTCTAGTCATATGTGTTCTGTAGTTTCACACAGTAGACGCTGCACAACTTCTCCTTTTAACATGGTGCCTTTATTGAATGGTTTGGCTGCAAAAGTTACTGCGCCTCCACCTCTCACCTCTCTCACCCATACTACAGCATTGCACTTTCCCACATCTACAGTATCTCGACAACTATCATTCACGAATGCAGGTAAGTATCATCACAAATGGCTCATCAGATGAGTCTAAAGAGTTTCAAAAAAGTTCTTTAAATTTTACGTCAGTCATGGTAGGAAGAGACTGTTGTATTATTAGACAGTGTACTTTTTGTGACATTAAAATGTCACATATGTATGAAAGCAATATGTCACTTAAGAAAGGTTCACTGTATAATATTTTTCCATTTTTTTTATTTCAGTCAGTATCGGAAGCATCAAAGAAATCAGGAAAGGCACAAACTACAAACATTTTGAGAAATGGCCGGACGAAGTGAAGAAAATCGACCAAGATCTTGCCTTGATTATCTTTTACGGGAGTGAATTCCGTCTCAAAACTTTGTCTGTGGTTGGTAAGTCAATCTTGACTTTCGTTTCGTTCTTTACAGGGGTCATGCAGCGAGCAACCACTCAATTGCATTTAGGATCATGAATATGCATATATATATAGATGTCTTTGCTAGTACTGTGAAGTTCGTATGGGTATCTTTCAATCTTATCAACATATGCTTGTTAAAAGCACTGGTATCTTTTACTAACTGTGACAGTATGCAGCTAGTGTGCAGGCCTTTAGCATATATATGTATATCTAGGTTTGTAATCTTGTATCCATTGTTTCCATTGTCACATGTTTATACGGCATGTTGAACATACCAAGAGGGGAAACATCTGCTCTACATTGTACAGGGCAAGGACTACTGTATGTAGTATATATACTTCTACTCTGACTCATTATTTAGATCATTCTAGTCATCTTTCGTGAGGTAATTAGATATATTATGATGCAACCCCCACTACTTACAGCAACACTGAGCAAATTACTTCTGTGCTTTTATTTACATGGCTATAGATGTTACGGTTGCAAGTACACCTTTGATGCTCTATTTTTTATTAGCTATCACTCTACGGGGGCCGGTTGAAAGTGGCACAATATTTACTTTAAACTTGTAGAATGACAGACATCTAGAGTTCTGAAATATGGTGTATGTAGACATTTCCTGAGATGTCCCTGTCCTCGAATGGTAGCAGATAATACAAGATCTAGCATCGCATTGTGAAAGTGGACATAGCCTTGCGTGACTGAGAGGCAGGGTAGGGTAAACAACAGACGAAAGGATACTTTTTTTGTTTATTTGAAATAAACGCTGTTTGTTTGTAACCTCTTTGCAATCTGAGTTTCACATCTTCTTGCGAGGGTCTAGTTTGCATATATATACAGTGTCTATGTGCAGTTGAATAAACCACTTCAAACATATATAAACTTTCACTTTTTAGTTAGAGGTCAGTCAGGTGACACTAAATTGTTAGTTTGAATTTCTGCATGGCCAGCAAATATGTCATTTTCATTTCAATCTACAAATATTTAAAAGACAGTTCCAGAGAGTTCAAACCACATTGATCGGTAAATTGAGTTTGTTCAGTAGTTAAGAAATATTCATCCAAATGGTGAGAGTTTTGTTGACAAAAGTTGTTGGATCAAAAGGATGAAGCTTAAAAAACAACATTTTCTCCATGTTCTCCTATAAATATCTGGATTTAATTGAAATATTTTGTGAAGAATTTTATTAGCTTTTATTGAGCAGTACATAGTGTAAACGATAAAGATATAAGTAGCTGTACCTCAGTGGTTGAATTATCCCCGACTATGTAGGAAATAAAACCTTGAAGGTGGATGACATGTCCTACATAATACGTACCAGTCCAGTGGTCCACAAACTTTTAGGCCCATGACAAAGGGGCCTCCATGAGTACCGAGCCACGACCCCCAGATCTCTCCCCTCAGACTTGTAAGTTCAGATTGCATGAAAGTTAGCGTGGGCTATCATGGATGTATGTCAGCAAGGTTCGAAAAATGGTTGGGGAATTTTATGAAAAAAAAAAAACAACATGCAACCCTCCAAACACTCTTTCACAACCCACATTTTGTGTGGCGCCTCATAGTTTTCAGACTGTGAAACTATAATCTACTCTCCAAACCAATTGTTTTCTGCGAAACGCTATCATCCTTTATCTTAATTAATTGTCTCAAGTCTTGCGATATTTCCATCGTCGTAGTCTGTTAATTGGTGGCAATTTAACACTATGCCTAGATTGGCTCAATTCTTCTGTGTCTTTCAGCCCAAAGCTATGTTGTATGTTGTGGGATTTTCACTGTCACGGGAGGCCTGGGAGTGTTACGGAAATTTGAAAGTGAATAATTTCTTTCGCTTCCTCACTTCATATCTGAATCCTCATGTCCTAGAGTACGTACAGTTTATATAGCTACAGTATTTGCTATTGTGTACATAAACTCTGTGTCATGCAGTACTATATACCTGTTAGCTTTTTGCTACTTTGTGTGTGATTAACTTTGTGACATTCAAATTGTCAATTTATTTTACAGTGATAAGCAGGAAATAATTTGTCCCGTATCTCATAGCCAAGATGCTACGCAAACATTCTGTAGTCAAATTGTGCAAAGTGCGAAGATGTTTAGCAGTGTTTACACGCAGAAACCATCAGTAAACATTTTCACATTCATAGTCCACTTTAAACTGCTATTCCAACAAAAAATTGAGCACTAAATTATTCCTTGGATAGGTTAATGTCCTGTGGCAGTTCGGCAAGTGAATTGGAGCGTAGCATGAGGATTTGGGTATGTCAGTTCCACTTGGTCACAAGTTTTATTAAATTTATGGTCTTAGAGCTGTTTAAATGGAGTCATAAATTTATGGAAGGTGATGTCAAAAGTAAAGGATTTTTTTTCCCACTTTTGTTTGTAGTTATTGAATGAGAGATATTTTGAAACATATTTTCAAAGTTTAGCTTTATTACAGGTAACGTTTTATCACTGCATTCCAACCCCCTTCCCCTCCCCTCCCCCTCCACCCTCCTTGGCCATCCGCCGCGTCAATGCCCGGCCATCACCCTCTTTCTTCGCAATCTACCATTTACAAAGGTTAGGCAAAGTAGTCTGCTTCAGTGGTAGAAATTTTCCTCGCAAGGAATCAGGCTTGTACAATCTTTTAGAACCATGTTTTCATTTTCATGAAGAAAAGTTTCTCAACACAGTTTAAAGTGATGCATATTGTGTTCTGTGACTAGTAGGTTTTTTCATCAATATTTTTAATAAGCCCTGATATTTGGATGCTTCTTGATAGGTAACTTACAAATAATTATCAACAGGCTACTCATTCATGATCAGCTTTGGGAGGGGGGTGGGAGGGGGGACAGGAAGCATAATTTATATTCTATATGGTCACAAAAGTATTTATGGTTACAGCTAACAAATCGTGTTTGTGTTATCAGGAAGTGTTATGGCTCTATCCAGATTCTTTAATATGAGTGGCAGAAGTTAAAAATATTTGATAATTTGTGCAATGTGGACTCATCTGAACAGTATTTATATTTCGTTGCCACATATTTTTTTATTTGAAGATACCCATCTCAAAAAGGACCTTCTTGACTTGCCTGTGACATTGCTAAACGTTCCACCTACAGCACATAACCATTTCCAATTAACCTGACCTTTTTGGTTATTGAGCTAATTAAGAAAGGCTTAAATTCATAGTTGAAATTTTCAACAGTTTGTACTATAAATTAACTTGAAGCCTACAGGGGATATCAATGTCATTTTTGCATTGAATGACCAAAAAATAATTACCCTATATTTTGCTTTTTATCTTACATTCTGTTTGTTTTAAACTTGATTTATATTTTAATTTTCAGCTGCCAACAAGGATGAGTTTAATCTCTGGTATTATGGTCTTCAGTGGTTACTTGAAGATACAGGAAGAGCAAACCACCCACTGGAGCTTGAAAGGTTTGTCCAGTATAACTTCAATCCTTGAATCATTCTCATCTCGCTCTGTATATTGATGTCGTCGTCTTCTTCTCACTCTTGTTCATACTAACATCCAGGGTAGAATATTATTCTACCTCTTTTTGATTTTGTTAGAAGTAAAGAAAAATCATTTACATCTCCTATTAATTGATATCTCCCTGTCTTCGCTACCTTCGGTAGGCATTACACAGTTGCTGTGCTATGTGTAGAGGAGTTTGGTAACCTCCTACACCCTGCCCCATCCCCACCCCCGCCCACTTCTCATCCCCTCCCACCCAGGATTGGCTGATTCTTGAATTACTTAAATCCACTTGAAATGTAGTAAATTTAAATATCCAAACTTTGGGCTGTTTATCGAGGTCTTCGTCCTTGAGTACTGTAAAGTCTGCACTACCAGTCTATAGCAACAAAAAAATATATATATATCCAGCAAAGTATCTTGATGTAAGTTTTTGGTTGCAAGGTGTTTTCCTAAACGATGTTAACTTTACATCTTCTTTCAATAGAGCAGTTATTTATTGTAACTTTAATCCTAGTAATTTTCAGTATTTGAATCATTCTTATCCCTCAAATGAATAAAGTTACACAAATTAAAAGCTTAAGCTTCATCTTGAAAAAATAACATTCTTTGAATTAATCAATCAATATGAAAATTGTGTTTTTCTCTTTTTTATTCTGAGCTTTTTTGGTGACTTTGATAGTATTTTTTAAATTTCTTCCAATAGATGGATGAAAAGAGAATTCTTTTCCTTTGGCAAGACCACTGAGGACAAGTAAGTTGTTTCCCACCATTTTTTTCATAATTTATAATCCCCCCCCCCACCAATTTGCTAGAGGTTTTATATGCAAGAGGGGAAGAAACAGATGAGAGGAGGAAGAGGTCCTTCCCATATTACCTGTCTTGACACTACCATTGCACTTTTCTATCTAAATCTAGCCTTTTAACTGGTAACAATACTCAATAACAGATACTTCATTGGCCTTTGTACAGCACACTGGCCATTATCCAACTGTATAGATTTACTTCTTTCCTCCCTGAACTGTCTCCCCAATAACCTTAGCACTCTCGTTCTACCGTGCCTAGAATGAACCGGTAACCTTTTAACACTGTGAGCCCTCTATGAATCGCTCCTACGTTCAATGCCCTTCCTTCTCATTCTACCATCCAAAGTGCCAACATTGTGTGTTTTGTTGTCCTGATTTCCTACAGCGGTTCCTACAGCCATTATCCAACTGTACAGCTCTGCCTTTTCTGTTCCTAACTAGAACACTACTCGTTCCAATCCACTCTGTGGAACTGATGGGATACAAAGATCTCAAATATTCTGTATCTGTAATAAACATGACACTACATGATTTCAGGCCTGAGCTTTTTCCGCAAATTCTGTGATTTCTTTTCTACCTCGTGGACAAAAAGCTATTATCCTAACACACTGTAGCATACGCAAACTGGAGCCTATACCGCAATTTTTGCAAAGTTACCCCAGGCTCATGCCTGATGATTTGAAAGCTGGCTGGTAGAGAAGTACTAAATTGTTTATGCTGGCACTAAACCTAGCAATGGTAGTGTATTTAGGCACAGTGCCACAAATAGGATGCTGAGGTGGATGCAGGCATCCTGCAGCCATGCTGAGTAGGACATAAAGTATTTTGTGCTGGCTGTTGTACAGTTTCCTACAATGATGTGTGGAGACTTCCGTGGATTTGGTATTTCTGGTTTGTGAACTTGGGGAACGGGGGTTAGTTTCTGTTCTTCACTTGGGTGGTTTCGAAACAACTTTGTTCATCATTGCTGCACTGCAGTGATGTCGAATGGGGTGCCTTTGTCTACCTCAGTATTTGAGAAAGTGGTCAGATGCTGGGGTATACACTCTCGTCCGTTGGATGGGGACATTAAATGCTGGTCATGGGAGCAGGAATGGGAAAGAATGCACACCCCTGCCTTGTTATCTTCTGAACATATCGAAAGGAGAAGGCTTGAACTAAGCCGGTGTTCATCCACGATCTAACACGAATAGGGTCTCAGTGAAATAAGCTACTGTAAGGCTTCCTGATCCTTGGGTCTCTAAACTAAACAATAGGCACTGCTGGTCTGCTGAATCGGTATTGTTTGATATTTGAGTCAGCCTTGCTGCAAGCAGTTTTGCAGCTGCGCGTGACTAAAGGTTGCACGTCTAGCCAAAAGTTTTGCGATGTGAGACAACCAGTTGTCTTATTTTGTATGAACTCCCACATCTTCTCGTATAGATCTGTTTCAGATCTCATATGGATTTGATTTCGTCCCTGGTAAGCAAAGTCATAACCTCCGCCACATACCCGAACAATTTTTCAGCTCGTTCTTGAAGGATGTCGCTAAGTGAATCAGTGTTGCTGTAAACAGAATCAGGGTCTCTACTCTCTAACTATTTTATCAACTGCAAGAGCTTGACATAATATTTCTGTAATTGGTTATTTTTTTATTATATACACATAAAGTTGTTTCAATCCTATTTATTTTCTTAATGGGTGGCTGCATAACAACTGAATTAAGCGATGTTTCTAAATGATAGTTTTTGCCTCCTCCGATCACCCCCTACAGTGCAGAAAACAGGTTGTCCTTGGAGTTGCTTTTTTAATTGATTTTAAGCTCTCCATCCTAGGTTATGGAAAGGGTACCTGTTTTTCAGGTGAACAAACAAGTGGCTGCCAATATATATAATATAAATCTATATATATAATGAATATAAAATGTTGTAAGTTGATAAATTATTTTACTATTATATACTGTACCTGTCAAACATGAAATAATTAGAATCATAAGTTTCTGACAGTGTTTATTACATAAAATCAACAGTATAGAGTTTCCATAGTTTCGAAACTACAAAAGCATATATTTATATACTATGGTGCTACAAGGTTGAAGGTAAATGTTTAACATATTGCAAATTAGATCTATACTTAACCACCAGTGCTGATTTGTGTGTGTATAAAGATCTTTGTTTTTTTGTCAAAAGTTTGATCTTAATTGTGTAGAATACTGCAGGGAACTTTTTTCCAGTAAAGAATTAATAGAAATACTGAACAAACTAAATATGTCACTTTAAAGAAAGAAAATTTTGTAATGGTTATAGTGTCAGCAAATGCAAAGAAGAGAAAAACTGCTTGTCCTTGAGAGGAATGTAGGAGTTTATCTAGAAGGTTATTGGTAAGGTTATTTTGTTTTTATCATTTATGTGGGTGTTAATTTCCATCCACACAAGAAAGGCTTAAAATTCTCCCACTGTGCTTTTATAGGGTTGATATTTTTGGAAAGAAAGTATTTTGTTGTTATCTAATTCAGAACAACAATGGATCATGTATTATTTATGACGTATTATCGAGAATTTCAAACATTTTACTACTACTCTCTCTTGTTCGTTTAGTTATAGTCATTACTCTTCCAAGGCTAATTTAATATTGAAAATCATGTAATAAAAACAGGTCAACAGTTACACCAAGATCTTAAAGTAAGGTTCTAAGCTTGGTTCACAGTTTTACCAAAGTTATTTAAGCCCATGTTATTCAAAATGATGTTGTTTTATATCGATCGCTCTGTAGGACAGCATCCTAGAATTGATTTCTCTTTGATACCCGTCTCCTAAACGTACACAGTTCGATCTACCCTAGCCTATAAACTGGCATTAAACATTTCTACAGTACACTGCACTGCCACCCCCCCTTCCCCTCCCCCTGTATATAGTAACTACAATTACATCACAGTCTATCAAGAAAAGAAATGGAAACTGTTTTCATGTTCTTTCAAATAAAAGAAATGTGATTGACAATATCAAAGACATTTTAATTGTGGTGCTCATGATTACAGAACTTGCTCACTTCAAGAGACCTTACTTTAGATTTTGTGCATTAAAGCCACCTGGTCACCACTGTTTGCGGTGCTGTAAAGTCAAGGTTTAAATGATAAAACTGTGATGTCTCTCCAACCAAAAACTGGGTCCAGAGATGTCTTTTGATCCAAAAGGGCTCCTCTGGAAAGCAGTGCTTTTGCACTGAGCAGGACAACCCTCATTAAAGCGGACAATAATAAAAACATTAAAAAAAATATAAAAATTCCCCATTATGTAAAAAACCATGTTGATGATCAAGGATAGATGTCTCTGCAAAGGACTTGCTGGTTTACCTCCTGAAAGGCAGATTCAGAAGGACGAAGAAGTGGGCATATGGTGGGATCAGGGGCGTAGTGTTTGTTTACCCTTCTTCGGATGGATGTAGCACAACAGTAATTGTGGTATGGTACCCGTTGGTTCATAGATTTGCTCCCCCAGTCTGACCGATTGACCAGTGGTATTAACACATATTGGACAACCGTCATCTAACAGACAGAGCTACATGTAAGGGGGAGGGGTGCACGTAACCATTTAACTGATCCTATGTAGTCAGTTATTGTATGTATTTTAGATCCTCCTGCAAGCAGGAACTCGCGAAAGAAGCGACCATTGGCTTATCAAAGCCGCAAGCTGACCGTAATCAGTCTCTTAGATTCATATTTAACGTCCATGATTATGTCAATTGTCAACAACTCTGTAACTGGACGACATACATTAATCTTGGAGTGACTCAAACCGGGGACCTTATGATAGAAAGGCACCGACGTTAACCACTGAGCTAACACTCCTAAGTTATTAACATTTTAATCAAGTATAGAAACACTTTAATGTCCCAGGTATTGTATTACATCTTGTTTATTGATGTAGGTTAAGTAGATGATGTAGTACTGATACAGTTAATTATCTATAATACATTTATACTCTACTGTATGTACTTCACCCTGGAAAACAAAAAGAACCCTGGTTGGATTTTTAAAGCAGAGCTCTGTGTCATTAAAGCAACAATCTCGGGGATGTTAGCTCGTTCAGGGGGAAAATATAACACTTTTTGAGCAGTTAATTTTATCATGTACATCAATAGTGTTATTGTTCTATAATACACTAAAACAATTCAAGCAAGATTATGAGCTTAATTTCACATTTTTTTCTCACAATGACCTTGTACGGTAAGTGAGTAGTTTTGAAGTAGTTTCGCTTTGTGGGTGGGGAGTGGTACAGGAGAGTGTTGAACTGAAAGAGTGCAAGCTTTCCAGAAAACTTCCTGTTTAGAAGCTGACTAGAGTCGTTAAATCAGCCACATGACTTGGAAACCATGCTGCTGTTGTGAAAACAATACATTGCGGTATATATAGTACATAACTGATGTTGGGGAGTAATTGGCTTTTGAGCTAAAATTGGGTCAGTAGGGGTGCAGTGCTAAAATGTTACAATATTCAAGTGTAAGTCGGGGTGTAAGAGTTGCAAGTCCATATACTGGATGCTTTGTTTGAGAAAATTAGTATCTTCGTTTAATTTGTAAAAAAATCTGCACAAACCAGATTAGGTTTTTTTTATTTCTAAATTCCTGGGAAGTACTCCTCTACTCTGCTGTGGTACAGTTGGTTTACTTCCGAAGAAAGTACTGCATTTGTGATATTCAGAGAGATTCATAGATTTAAATCAATTTATGAGAAGTACATTAACATCTTTAAACTGCTAAACTTGTAATACAGATTTAGTACATTGGCTTCCAATATCATTGGAATTCATGTATCTATGAAAGATTCATGAGAATAGAATTCAATCAAATATTCCATGAATGGAAATGAGTGAAAGTAATATTATGACCCTGGGCATTTATATACTTTTCGAAACACATAAAACTTAAAGGAGACTCACACGAACATCGTTATTGATCGATGTGATAGCTCGATAACTGTCATTAACAACGTCCCCAAGCTGCTAAGAAAATATTATTCCATTTATGGAGCTATCGCATATTAAATGCTTTATATCGACATGCAAGGATGAGGACTTGATCAAGTCTAACTATGACATCATAGAGCAACCACATGTGTCTCAGTCTCTATATTATTACAGCGTTTACATTCTGTAAATGGAGATGGGTTTTCAAATGTTTAAGCTAAAAATATCGAAGCTGGTTACAAGACTTAAGAGATGGCATTCATTTCCCAGGTCTAAACAGTTAATATTTCCACCTTGAAGAAATGAAGAAGAAAAAAAAAAAAAAACAGAAAAAAAAAAACAGTGAAAGGTTTGATATCCTAGTACTTGGCACTATGACATCACAGCTCCCAGAAACAACTATTGAGTTAGGATACATATCTCCTACCAAACAGTACAAGATATATGCTGTTCTTGACATAGCTCTCTGTCATATAAATTGAAGGTGTTGGTGGTTGTTCAGTCCCTGTCGATGTGAGTGACGATATAGCATGTTACTTTAAAAATGTATTAAAACTGATTCCTATTACCCTAAAGCTATTTCAATCAAAGAAGGATATGATATTTCTTTCACTGAATAGAAAGGAAAAAAAAGCATCAACTTTACAAAGATTTCCCTTGTTAATATTTAGAGTGATTTTTTTTTCATTTTCCCAATTTTTTTCTCTCTCTTGGAGTTAAAAGTCTCTACTGGTTTCGGGAGTAAATTGTCATACCCAGCCTGTGAGGATTATGGAAAATGAATGAATGACATGTTGGGTGTGTGGGTCTGGTATGTAGATAAGACAGCGTGGGGGGGGGGGGAGGTTGTAAGGGAGTAGTAGGGTGGTGAGAGGTAGTTCTCAATTTTCTAACCATTTCTATTACTCTGCTATGAAATTGAATGGTGAATTTATTAACTAACATAAAAGAAGTATTCTGCATAGAATAATAGGTTTTAGAATATCAGTAGTACCTGAAAATCTTGCTTGTCCTGAATGTACAGTAAGGGTTCCTGTTTGGCAAGTTTTAAGGGACATTCTACCCCTCTGCTAATTTTCACCGTCGATCCCATGTCGTAGCAATGTTGACCACAGACTGATCTTTCCTAAGTTCATACCAGTTCATACCAGTAGCAGGTTTACCTAAGTATTCGATACCCTTGCATGTCCAGAATTTACTTCACCCCTCGCTTACCTGTCTCCTCACAACCTTAGCACCACGTTCTACCGTGCCTAGAATGTCCTGGTAACATTTTAACACTGCGTGCCCCCCTCTATGACCGGTCCCCCCAGTCATTGCCCTTCCTTCTCATTCTACCATTCAAAGTGTCTACACATGATTTTCGAGTGGATTTTCTTCCTTCGGATTTCGACCCGTTTTGGTAGCTGAGGATTCGTAAGTTTTCTTCCTTTGGATTATTAAGGAGTTTACAGTCTTTCAACATCCTGATTAGTATCCTTTTCTTGTTTTAAGTGAGGGTTTCTGGGGACTGTTTGATATAGAGCAACTCCTTCCCTATAGGTTCCCTCCATTAGCATTAAGGTGTAGCAGTTTCCCAGGTAAGCTCGTCACTCTTAAATACCCAAACCAGTAAGTTTTGTGGTTTTTAGGGTAAAAAGGCATCAATTGTCATCTAATACTTGAATCAACTTTGGTGGGCAAAGGGAGCTTAAAAAAAAGATGTTT
Source organism: Apostichopus japonicus (assembly GCF_037975245.1). Classification (NCBI taxonomy): domain Eukaryota; kingdom Metazoa; phylum Echinodermata; class Holothuroidea; order Aspidochirotida; family Stichopodidae; genus Apostichopus; species Apostichopus japonicus. The sequence goes on along the minus strand of NC_092563.1, from coordinate 15,181,343 downwards.
TGATGATGTTTTCAATGAATAATTGTGCTACTTTTTAAAAATGTAGAAATTAAATTCACCCTTTTTTTTGTTGATTAGTTGAAAACAGATTTTTAGTATAGATGGGGAAACATTTTATCAGGATTTTTTTTTCATCATTTATAGTAAATTATGCAAAAGGCAATTTACTATTGTGTCTTTGGTTACATAATTCTCTTACAAATTTGAATAGTCTTGGTAAAGCTAATTAACAGTATTTAATAATGCTGTACATGTAGTACCGATGTTTTATACTCAAAATTAATTAAACTCTATTCCTTGAAATTGAATGATTAATTCAAGTGTTGTTGAATAGTAGTTGAACAGGAGCTGAACAATATAATTAAAGATCTGTAATGTGGGATTAGCTTTTAGTTCACAGATAAACAAAACCAGGCGTGTACAATTTAAACGGGAACCTTACTTTCATTTTCTGATGAGAGTATCTTATTATTATATTAATGTTCTTTTAAGTTATGATTAACCCATGTACCTATCTCGATAGCCAAAACAAAAAGACATTAAGCGTTGTCTTTTTCGTTTTGAAACAGTCATTACCGTAAATACTACTTTTATTTTGTAAACGTGTAGGAACTTTTACTTTAATGCTTAAACTCTCCTATTATGATCAATATTGTTATTGACTTGTACTTGATGTGTTATTAATGTCTGCTTGTAGTCTTCAATGTTCTCTACATTCAAGATTTCATCAATATTCAACTTGTTTGTAAGAATACCTTTTTCCTCAATGGATCAATTATTTAGTGCATTGTAGATTTAGACTTGTTCAAGTCTGCTGCCTTGTCTGCAAAGGAACATTAAATCCATGTTATCTCCCAAATTGAATAAGATTTTTCTTAGCTGTTTGGAGAAGCTGTTCATGACAGTTATCTCTAACACATTGACTAGGGTTGGACTTGTACCTTGTTTATACTGGTGGCTGAAGGTTGGTTCACTTGTAAAAATGCTAGAAATTGGCTGCATCTTTTGGTCAACATCACTTCCTCATAACATTTTGTATAACAATGTGTTTTGTAAAAAAAAAAAAAAAAAGTTGGTGGTATTTTTTAAATTTTTTTAATGCATCTGGCAACAGCAAAATGGATGATGTCATCACATCAATTTCCACTGAAATTGCATTTTTTTTCTTTTTAAGATATATCTCACTGAATCCCAGAGGAAATTGTATTCAGACAAGAAAGTGTATTTTGGAAAAGTTATTATTAAAGACAGAGAACCCTGACAGCTACAGTATTAAAGCAAACATTCCAAAAAGTTTGAAGGAAAAAGTAAACGAAAGATTATAATTGGAAAGATAAAGCTTTTGAAGAACATTCACCATGATGACATTACATAGTCACTTATTGGATTCCACTGCTATTTAGGAATCAAGGATTTAGAAAGCCAAAAATAAATTCCATTCAATCAAACATTTCTTGAGTTAGTGACAAGATATTGAAAAGGGTTGTTCCACAAATATTGTGGAATATTTTTACTTTTCAATATCAGTGTCATGTTGTCTGCCACTTGAACATCCCTTTAATTTCTTCTTCTTGTTGAAATGCCTATTGTTCCAATTGATGGCAAGATAGAGGTACAGTAGCTGCAAAAGCTTGTCACTTTTAACAGACTGGTGTGATTGGGGAGGGAGGGGGTGGAGGGAGGGAGGAGGGAGTGGGAGGGACATCACTGCAGCCAGGTTGTGGAGGATGTAATCTTCCGTGCTCCGCATTTCAAACAGTAGGCACTAGTGGTATGCAGAGAAAACCACTATTGTCTCATATCGATTCAGCCTTGCTGCGGGTAATATTGCAGCTGCTGCAGCCTGTCTATGTGATGTGGTGCCTTACTGTAGCTGGACATGCTTTACTTTTATTCTCTTTCCTTCTTCTTCCTTTTCAGAATCACTCTCCGAGAGATGAAATCTATTCTGCCAAGAATGAATCTGAAGATGAATATTAAAGATCTAAGAGATGCATTCAATGTAAGTAAAAAAAGTTGCAGTAAACTTGACAGCACTATTACTTCAGATTAAACTAACATATATCAAAAACTTTAATACCTCATGTGGAAAAAAAACTTTAATACCTTCAATGTGGAAAACTTCACTGCCCCACAAGTACAATGTGATACTTGATAAATTATAACCTGCCAGGTATTTGCAAATGAATTATGACTGTGAGTGCTTATCAGAAGTAGAATTTTGATATATTTTGAGTCAAATTTTGATATATTTTGAGTCAGATTAAAAGATTATAAACAAAGCGGTTTTGTGGCTCACCGTCCATTAAAAGGATGGTTTTAAGCGATGGAGTTTGTCATGCCACATTTGCACAGTATCATTTTATGTTCGTTTTGACTAATTTACTATTGATATAACGCCTTCTCTCTTTGTTACTCAGGAGGTGTCCAAGTCCGTTCGTCAGGATTTAACGATGAATGAATTTATCAAGCTATATCACAACCTACTCCGTCAACCGTCTGTAAGTATACCCATTGTTTCAGTGCGTAAGAGAAGTGATGTAATCATATCCAGCCAGTGATACATGTTAAGACAATGGGAATCTCCTGCCACGCCCCCAAATCAACAGAAGGCGCTCTCATATCGGGCCCTATCTAGTTCCACAAAATCTTGACAAGTTGCGGTCTCTCAAATTACTGAGAATTCGTTCCAGGCATCTATGACGAACACTTCCGAGCAAAGTACCTGCACATTCCCTAATGCATTCATAGTATGACATACTCGAACTAACGTACAAGGTTTTACCATCCATAACTAGTACAGTTTAGTATGTGCAAGGTTAAAAAAAAGGTTTTACTAATTCCAAAACATTGGAGTAATCTCATACCATCTGGCCAGTCTGATGCACTTTTTAATGTACTTTTGTTTAAATGTACTACCACCTGACCATCTGCTCTTGATGTCAAAAAAATACTCATTCATAAGTTGTACAGTATAAGGTTAAAAAAAGGGTTTTACTCAATTCCAAAACATTGGAGTAATCTCATACCATCTGGCTATTCTGATGCACTTTTTAATGTACTTTTGTTTAAATGTACTACCACCTGGCCATCTGCTCTTGGCGCCCAAAAGCTACTCCAGGTCGCCCGAAAAAAGCTCAAATTGATAAATAAAGGGAGAATAAAGATTAATGACAAGAAAACGAAGTTGATCCATTCCAAATAGTAGATTGCCTCAAGTTTTCAGCCAACTGAGAGTCGTGATCCATATTATCATCAGACTATCCTGATAACGAAATATCAAGATACGGTCTTAATGTGAGGCAGCCATAGATGATTCAAATGAGCAAAGACAAATGTCTTTAAGTTTGTGAGAAAACAAAGACCAACTATGCTCCAAAGTTTCGTTTGGATTTGAAATTATATTTCCGTTCCGACATCTTTTTTCCAAGATTGAAAAAAAAGGAAGGAAAAACGGCAACTATATTTTTGTAATATTTTCCCATCTTTTTTGCAGGTTACGAAACGGTTTGTGGACTATATGGATGAGGAGTGAGTATGAATGGAGATATTCCATACGGTTGTTTATCTAGTAACCATAGTAACTAGAGATTATGGATTTTTCATCCATCGAAGCGATATCGTCCGTTATATTGTCGGATATGAAAAGTGAAAATGCGCATAGCAGTGAGACAAAAACAGAAGGAAGAGACAAAACAATAGATGGACCTCAAAACTAGGAAGTACTTAATCAGCTAAAACAAACAAGGATATGAATCTGCTTTTTGCATACTTAGAATCCACACTGGAGTATTATCTTCATAGAATTAACAAAAGTCGTTCTCCAAATATGTTTACACAAAGGGAAAACATGAAAAACTGATACTAGTATAGATATGAACCATGAAGAAGTGAAAATTCTCTATTTTTCTCTCCATGGGATACTTTTGAACATTGACTTCTTTCAAGGGCAGATACTGACATACTTGACAATATCGAAACACATTTGCATAATTTTAGTCTACGTGAAAGCTTCCAAATGATGCTCATCCATTTTAAAATGAGCGAAGCACTTTTTTTATTTTTTAGGTCATAACCACTAAAAGGAGATTTAGTACAGGTAATAAGATACGGTTTGAATTAAAAAAGTAAACTATTACCCTGGCAAAAAGGCAGAAATGGAAAGTTTATAAAAATCAGAAACAGGTTTGGTTTCTTGCCAAGAGATGACTCTGCATATATTATGTCCAAACTTTTAATTAGGTCACAGTTATAAGTAGGCATACCGATGACTAAAGTTGATTGGTTTAACAGAATTGCTGGAAATACTCTCGAATATCTTTACGACAAGGACCACATTCTCATCGCATTTTGTACGGCAAAGATATGACTTTTTTCTTCAAATTTGGTGATATATTGTGAGTGCATCTGGCAATCGAAGCGTAATATAGTGTTGTTATCGTGGAAAGGGTTTGGCTGGAAATTTTTTGGAACATTTAAATCATTTATCCACAGAGGAAAGTATTATTTCTTTAATTATATATAAAAAAAAATAGAAAGAGGTTGCATTCAGCAGAAATTCTACAGTGAACGTCGACAACTAAGCAAGCATTTTCAATGTACCCCATTCCTAGGATATAATGAACAAGATATGATGATTATTAATCTGAAAGAAAACATTCAATGATCTTAAACCTGAATGACATAGCAGCCCACTTACCGGAGTATTAAAGGGACGGGGTCTGGCTGCATCAAAATATTAAGTTACATTCTTTCAATCATGTGTTGAGGTTAGGGACAAGATGTTTACCCGTGGGGTTCACAAACTTGACAGGGTGGTATATATTTCCCTCTCTATCAGTAAATTCATATTGTCTGCCACTGGAATATCGCTTTAAAAGTTGAAACATCTGAAGATTAAGCAATGGAAACACATTTAAACTTTGCATAGGGATATATATCTATATATATATACATATATATATATATATATATGTGCGTCAGTTTCAATGACTTATTGACAGTTGTTTTCTCGGGTGTTTGTATATAACCATTAGTATATCCGGCAGATGTGAACTGTAAACATAGGGAGGAGGACGTTGATGCACTCTAAATGACAAGAGTTTGTTGATGAACTCATTCATGAGCCTTGCATCTCTCTGACAAAATACAATCATTTATGAAATGTATCCTTGGTTTCTCTTCACATGATCAAATCTTAGCTCAAGTCCATTTTTTTTTCCAATTCAACCCGGTTCATCCCTGAGTTCTTGAACCAGCTGGGGTTTTTTTTTGTTTACGACTGATTAATTTGTTTATCACAAAATAATCACATGGCTTGTTACATTCATGTGATAAAAATATATATATATGTATATATATGTATATATATACATACTGTATATATATATATTTTTTTGAACCTTCAGAAAGTGAATTTTTCAAGTTTTTGTAGGGACACTTAGGCCTGGTACTACAAACTTCTTTATGACAGGAGAAAGTATTGGGGCACATACTCTAGATATAGACATAGGTGATAATGGATGATGTCCATTGGGGTTGATAAACAGCTTGTCATTTTTAAGATGGAAAAAAAAAAGTCATACGACTCCCTGGCCTGATATCAAACTACCTGGGAGAAAAAAAGATGGAAGTCCTGATGAATTTACTAGACATTTATAGACCTTGTACCATTAACTAAGATCCCAATGTGCATTTGATCTATTCTGCAGTTTCCATTAAATCAGCACCCTCAGAAAAGAAAAAAAATCAAATATATTGCATTTTTTCTGCAACATGTACACATGCTTGTACAACTTTGTAAAATCTGAACACCTTAGTAATAATACAGAATCCTGGAATCAGGGCAAGCTTTTTTAACCACTTTCAGTAAAAGTGAACATCTTAGCCTCCCAAAATAGCAGTCAACATTTTGTTGATATAAGTTGATACACAGAAAGGTCGTAATATTTTGATGGCACCTTAGCGTTTTGTAAAGTTTTTTATGTGAAATTTTTATAATTTGCCCAATCTCTGCAAATCGGGCAGAATGGTTTCAAATAGGTACATCGTTGTAACTTTGTGATTTACATTTACTATACAATAACCCAATTTTGTTTTTAAAAGCTCTCTCAACATCGTTGAAATAGAAATTTAAAAGGGTTTTAATCAACATATTCGCCATTTCAAGTGTTCAGTGGAGCGCTTGAATCAGTCACTTGATTGATCATAATTTCTACACATAAAAATGAGGAAAAATATTTGATGTGCTCTTTACGGTTTCTCCCTCCTTTTCAGGTCTCGAATATCGTTAGAGTTTTTTACAAAGTTTCTCAAGAACGAACAAAACGTGAGTAATAAAAAAAATGGGGTCCGATGTTCTACACATACTAGCGTCGATCCAACCACAGGTCACCTACCCGACGTACTTCACATTCCTGAATGAGAGATAGAGGGTGGTGAAATTGGAATTTGTCTTTTAGTGAGACAAGAACTTGAGTTTTCTACCCTCTTGCAAGCTGCTGGATCTCCATTGTTCAAAGTGAAAAAGTATTTGAGAATAAACTGTATGCCTATATCGTGGGAATATTAAGTGGATCTTGACATCACATCAATAATAGAGTCGGCCAGCGTAAATCAAATGAAAGGAAGAAATCGAAACTGATGAGTTTCCGTTTTGTATTTATAGATAGAGCAAGGAATTTGGTCAATGGTCATGGACATGATCTTTGACATTGTAATATGAAATATTCATTCCATAGCTAATTGTACTGACCACCTCATAGGAGTAGAAAGGTGGTACACACTTTAAACCTGATTGGTTATTGTTTTGGGATGCAATTTCATCTGTTATTTTAGTGGCTACATACTTAATTTCACTCTTTAATGTGAAAGCATGATGTTGCTTTCTTTGTGGCCAATTTTGGGTTTCCCAAAATGGAAAAATATTAAGTCACTGATACCAACCTTGCAAACTTGTGAGAGGGACAGATTGCCAAGTCGGCAGTGAGAATAACGTGGATCACAAAGTAGGTAATTACTGTTACAGTTAGATTCGTCCAACTCGGCAGCATACAGAAAGGTTGTACTCAAAAAGCCGAAGCCATAGTGAATTAATCAGGTCACACATCCTGAGTCTATGCATGCTAACTTCAATACCGCCCTCATCACCTTTCGGGGAAACATTTCATACTGTAGTTTTTTATATGGGGGCCTAATAATAATGGTAAAGTATTATTTTTGTTCCGTTTTTCTCTGCCTTAGGATGTTTTGGCCAAAGACAAGATGGCTGTTGAGCAGTACATACGTAAATACTTTGAAGAGTCAGCAAGTGCCCCGGATAAGAGACATCAAGTCTACTTTACTGGTGATGAGGTAACCCTATCCTCAGATTAAATAGTCATCTATCTGGTAACCCTAGTCATGTGCCAGTGGGCCGCTATATGTTTGTAGGGTTACGGTGGGATGGGAGGGTGGTGGGAGTGGGATGGAGGAGTGGGTTAGCTGGTCATATTGCTGAAATGAATCAATGACTATCATATGATGCAATGGTCCCTGGAGTAGTGCAGTGTATATCTGGTATTTTGTTAACGCATCTGGTATGTCGGTGGGCCTTAATATGTTTGTAGGGGTGGGATAGGGGTGTGGGGTGGAGAAGGAGTGGGTTAGCTGGTAAGATTGCTGATATGAATCAATGACTATGATATGATGAAATGGTCCCTGGAGTAGTGCAGTGTATATCTGGTATTTTGTTAATGCATTTGGTATGTCAGTGGGCTTTTAGGGGTGAGATAGGGGGGTGGGGTGGAGAAGGAGTGGGTTAGCTGGTAAGATTGCTGATATGAATCAATGACTATGATATGATGAAATGGTCCCTGGAGTAGTGCAGTGTATATCTGGTATTTTGTTAATGCATTTGGTATGTCAGTGGGCCTTAACATGTTTTTAGGGGTGAGATAGGGGGGTGGGATGGAGAAGGAGTAGGTTAGCTGGTAAGATTGCTGATATGAATCATTGACTATCATATGATGAAATGGTCCCTGGAGTAGTGCAGTGTATATCTGGTATTTTGTTAATGCATTTGGTATGTCAGTGGGCCTTAACATGTTTTTAGGGGTGAGATAGGGGGGTGGGATGGAGAAGGAGTAGGTTAGCTGGTAAGATTGCTGATATGAATCATTGACTATCATATGATGAAATGGTCCCTGGAGTAGTGCAGTGTATATCTGGTATTTTGTTAATGCATTTGGTATGTCAGTGGGCCTTAATATGTTTTTAGGGATGGGGTGGGGAAGGAGTGGGTTAGCTGGTAAGATTGCTGATATGAATCAATGACTATCATATGATGAAATGGTCCCTGGAGTAGTGCAGTGTATATCTGGTATTTTGTTATTGCATTTGGTATGTCAGTGGGCTTTAATATGTTTTAGGGATGGGGTGGGGAAGGAGTGGGTTAGCTGGTAAGATTGCTGATATGAAGCAATGACTATCATATGATGGAATGGTCCCTGGAGTAGTGCAGTGTATATCTGTTATTTTGTTAATGCATCTGGTATGTCAGTGGGCCTTACCAAGTTACAAGAGGGCTGGCGAGAGGGCAGGGTGCGGTGGAGTTAGCATGGTGACTTTCCTGATGAAGGAGGGATTGTTATGATGTATAATGGTACCTGCTGCGTACATCTGTATATTTCTGAATTATTTCTTTGTTTTTCTTTTCTTTTCCTCGTTCCCAGTTCGTTGATTATTTATATTCCAAAGATAATGAATTGTGGGACCGTACTTATGATGAAGTTACTGACACAATGGACCAGCCGATATGTAACTATTGGATTGCCTCCTCTCATAATACGTAAGCCCTTTGGGTATCAGATCGCTTCTCTTGGCAAAAGTGACATAACTTTAAAACTTTCCTACCAAGATTTGCTGATGTTATACTTTAGTGGCATTGAGAATCCAGGTCGGACCCCGGGGGACGAATATGTCACCGGGTTCCCTTCGTGGGGTCTTCATAACTTGTATGTTTTGAAAATTAGAATAAATTATGATTCATCCATGAAAAGATGTAATACTGTGCCCTCGTAACTAATAACAAATAGGTATAGTGCAGTGCACATACATACTGTGCAATAGTGACTAGCTATAAATACATATCATGTACAAAAGAATAGTCCATGACATGGAATCAACTTAACCATAAAGTGATAGCATGTCCTTTTTTTAAAATTATTTTGTGAGTGTGCGTGTCCCCCATTTAAAACAACTTTGCTAAACGGTCACATATTTGTTCTCGGTTTTTGAGGACAGAATTGTAGATTTTATTCGTCACAGACCATTTGGTACAGAAATTTTACGAGAGCTATGTGTGGTAGGTGACCTTTTCTGTCACGTCGCCAGTGTCATTTTGTGGTTCTGCAGAAAATGCCAGTCATACAAGTGCGTTGAAGTGTGACTCTCTCGATACAATAAAGCGGTGTTCCATTTTGTCAGTTTACCAAAGTTTGCTCCTCTGTGTATAACTTGTTTACACCCCAGCACCAATTCTATTATGTCAGTGACATAGATTATAAAACGAAACCTGGTTGCCTCGTTCAGGTTCTAACTATTTACATTGTAGTCGGAATGGTGTCATTCATAAAAGGTTATTCATACAGTCCATAGTTTGCTCTTGTTATATGGTTTAGTGTACTATTTGGGTTTTCCCCTCCAACAGGTACTTAACTGGAGACCAGGTGTCCAGTGAGTCATCTTGCGAGGCCTACGTACGCTGCCTGAGAATGGGTTGTCGTTGCATAGAACGTAAGTCTTACAGATTGTCCGAGACTGCTCATCTATTTTTCTTTCTCTAGTAGACGGGCAAGGAGTAGGTGGTGGAGGGGGGGGGGAGGGGAGGCCAGGGAAAGCTCTCAGGTTACAGATTGATGTCACGAATGCAGAGAATGGATTGCAACTGATGGCAATGTTTCTGAGCTTTACCTGGAAACCAATATCTGCGATCAACATATGATAAATCACAGGTGAAGACAACAAAAAAACATGTGTGAAAAGCCTGCTCGTTTGGGACCAATTTAACACATGAAAACCATATCTTTTCACACATGCTTTAAAAACGTACCTAAGAATTTGGATTTTGACACATGTGACAAGGTGATGAAATATTCGTTTCCATATGGGCCAACTAGGGAAAATCCAAGACAAGACTTAAACAATTCATAGATTACTTGGGTTATTTCTGTGTCATTCCTTAAAAAAAACCTGTGTTTTTGATTCCTTGCCGAAGGCCGAAAGGAATCTATGCGATGGTGATGGCGTGTGTGTGTATGTGTGTGCGTATGTGACGCTTTGCTTGTAAACACGGTATCTCAAGAAGTTAAAGTTGGATGAACTTCAAACTTGGTGTGTAGGTAGCCCTTAGTAAGTAGATTATCCCTATTGTTTTTCATGGAGTTCAAAGGTCAACAGAGGTCAACAGAGGTCAAAGTCTGAAAACCTTGTAAGCACAATATCTCAAGGAGTAAAAGTTTTTGGAATTTCAAACTTAGTATGTGGGTAGCCCTTAGTGAGTAGATGGTCTCTATCTTTTTTCATGGAGGTCAAAGGTCATTTGAGAGGTCACCAGAGGTCATAGGCGGAAAAAAATTGTAAACACGGTATCTCAAGAAGTACAAGATGCTTCAACTTGAAAATTAGATTGGGGATTGACTTAGGATAGCAGATGATCCCAACTCTTTTTCAAGGAGGTCAAAGGTCATTTAGGGTCACCAGAGGTCAAAGGCGGAAAGCCATGTGAAACGTGATATCTCAAGCAGTAAAAGATGCATGAACTTTAAACTTGGTGTGTAGATAGCCCTTGGTGAGCAAGTAACATCTATTGTTTTTCATGGAGGTCAAAGGTCATTTGGGGTCACCAGAGGTCAAAAGTTAAAAAACTTGTAAACACGATATCTCAAGAAGTAAATGATGCTTGAACTTTAAACTTAGTGTGTTGCTAGCCCTTGGTGAGCAGGTAATCCCTATGGTTTTTCATGGGAGGCAAAGGTCATTTGAGGTCACCAGAGGTCAAAAGCTGAAAACCATGTAAACATGATATCTCAAATAGTAAAGTTGCCTTGAGCTTTAAACATAGTATGTTGGTAACTCTTATTGATTAGATGATCCCTTTTATTTTTCATGGAGGTCAAAGGTCATTTGGGGTCACCAGAGGTCAAAAGTTAAAAAACTTGTAAACACGATATCTCAAGAAGTAAAAGATGCTTGAACTTTAAACTTAGTGTGTTGCTAGCCCTTGGTGAGCAGGTAATCCCTATGGTTTTTAATGGGAGCCAAAGGTCATTTGAGGTCACCAGAGGTCCAAAGCTGAAAACCATGTAAACATGATATCTCTAATAGTAAAGTTGACTTGAGCTTTAAACATAGTATGTTGGTAACTCTTAGTGATTAGATGATCCCTGTTATTTTTTATGGAGGTCAAAGGTCATTTGGGGTCACCAGAGGTCAACGGCTGAAAACAATAACTCCCATTGACAGGGTCTGACATGTTTTTTTTTATAAATATGCTCATTTTAGGAGATACAGGGCAAAGAAAAAAATGTTTGTCAATATTTTAATATATGATAGAGCTCTGTGTGCTCTATAGACGAAACTAACTCCCACTTCGATCGGACACCTGGTTCTTAAGTTATGAGGTGCCAACGGTTGGATTTGATACCTTTTTAGCAATAAAATTGTGTATGTACATTGGAGTGCATAACAATTTTAGGATGGAGTGCACTTCATCAAGGGGAACATTTTTCATAAAAACGTATCGCCATCCAAGGTCATTCAAGGTTGCTTATGGGCAGAAAACTGTCCACTTACGTTAATTTTTGCAACAACTTCCAGAGACGAAGTCTGACATGGCTGAGGTATTGGGACATATTGTGAATGAAGTAGGTGCACGTTTTACTAAATAACCGTTTTGTAATCCAAGGTCACCAAAGGTCAATTATGGCTCTTGGGGGCAATAACTTGTGAAACTCCAACTGATGGGGTCCGACATGGTTTTTCATGTTTTCCATGAAGGTCAAAGGTCACCACAGGTCAAAGTCTGAAAACCGTGTAAACACGATATCTCAAGAAGTAAAAGTTGCTTAAACTTTGTATGTTAGTAGCCTTTGGTGTGCTGATGATCCCTAGTGTTTTTCATGGAGGCTAATGGTCATTTGTGGTCACCAGAGGTCAAAGGCTGTAAACCTTGTGAAAACAATATCTCAAGAAGAAAAGTTTCATGAACTTTAACTTTGGTATGTTGGTAGCCTTTGATGAGCAGATAATCCCTATTGTTTTTCATGGAGGTCAAAGGTCATTCAAGGTCAATTGTTGGTTATAGTCAGAATAAGTAAAATTATACAGAAGTAAAGTTTGTTTGACCTTCGACCCTCTTTCATAGATATGCATTACTCAATTCTGCAAGATTGCCATTTCTGCTCAGCATTTCAGATCGTTAGAAAATCTTCTACCTAAAGTTTATTATCATATGGGCAAGGAATCACTAAGTCTTTTGACTTTCTGGTTCTGGAGTTACTTTAATAATTTCCACATTTTTAATAGCTCAATTGAATTACTTTGCCAAAAGTTGCCACAGATTCTTGTTTCAAACCGTGTCATGAAATTTCCCTATTTTGTATCAGGAAATAAAAAACCCGGTGATAATGTGTTTCAAAGGGTGATAACTGGTTTAGTAAGTTCCTGGCAATGTGTGTTTAACATTTTCATGCCAAATCCGAGGAGATTTTCCAGGAATAATCGAAGGATTCCACATGCAAGTTTGGAGCTGTGAACTATTTTGTTTGTTTTTTTTTGTTGAATGACAAATCCGTACACACGGTTGCATAAAATGTGAACACTGTACTTCCAGGGGTAACCATCACACAAATTCTAGGCAGAGCTCTGTAGCTGATTGCACACGAAGCATAGGCCCACTCATGCATTCCAAGCTGTTTGTCAAGGACAAAATTGTGTTCTATGACATCCGCGAATGTAGTGTTGTTTGTTTTGAAACAAAATAGTCATTTGAGGTGTAGAGTTTATATTAAACAATGAAAAGAGAAGGCTTAGCATCAAAAATTAGTCAAGGTGTGGTGAGTAGACAGCATTGTTATTTTAGCCTTTAAGTAGAATTCATTAGTCTTCTAAATGGTTTGTTTGCTTTCAAAATCAATCAGGGGAATTTATAATTTGTCCCTTCTTTCTAGCTAGAATCAAAAACCTTTTGAAAATTGCGTGCCTGTCATGGATGGCTTGATGACAAAAATAAAACCCAACCCAAAAAACTGCTGTTAACCTTTCAATTAATACTGCAGAAATGTAAATACCTTACATCATATCACTCTGATAAGGTTATACTGACTATAGTGTATAATGTATGAAAATAATTGTCATAATTAATAAACTCTGAACTCTTCTTAAGTCAATTTCTTTTTCCTTCTCTGCTTGTTTATCACCAGTTGATTGCTGGGATGGTCCCGACGGTCTTCCATACATCTACCACGGTCACACTCTTACTACCAAAATAAAGTTTTTAGACGTTTTGAATACTATCAAAGAACATGCCTTTGCAACTACAGAGTAAGTGAAAGAAGAAAAATTGACTGCATACCCGGGTATGCATTTATCAAAATGGATGTTTTATGAGTATTATAATTATTGACCTGACTTTCTAATTATAGGTAAACAGTAGTGAAGGAAGGAACAAATTTATCAAATGATTGATGGTTTGATGGATTGATTGATTGAATGGAAGAAGGAATGAATAGAATGAATGAACAAAGGATGAATGATTTGAAAGATGGATGGATGGAGGGATGGATGAATTAATGGGATGGGATGGGATGGGATTTATTCGTTCGTTCGTTCGTTTGTTTATTAGAATAAATAATAGATGAAATGAATGAGTAAGTTATGAATGATCGATTGATTAATTTTTTATAGCTTAAAATGCTTGAAAACATAGAAGAATAGAAGGAATGGATGGATGGAATGATTGAGTAGATGGATGGATGCGCTGTAGTGAGGAAGAAATGAAGAAACAACCAAGCGGAACAAAGGAATTATACCCTGTGTTCAAACGGTGACGAAAGTTACTGTTAATTTGCTGGTTCTGTTGATAACATCAAATGTACTATTCACCAAAAAATTCAGGGCATCAACAGTGAAGTTTGATTCTAGCATTATTGTCACAACCAGATTATTACAAATTTCAGGTTAAAAAGCCAACTTCATTTTTTTCTCAAAATAAATTTATAGATTCAAGGCTTACAAAAATTTCCAATGCAAATGATGTACCTACCACCGTGGGCTGCAGTTGTTCTGTTTCCAAGTGTTTAGGGAATATTTACTTGCTTTTTGTAGAAATGAACAATAACTTCACAGGTTTTGTATGTTAATGGTGCTCAAACAGGCAACTTTCTCCAAGGAACTTGACTTTTAGGATTCAATGCTTCTTTTTTTAATTCTAGATGTATTGTAAAAGAATTAAATAATTTTTTTTTTCAATTCATCTACAGTTTTCCAATAGTCTTGTCTATTGAAAACCACTGCACTTTAACTCAACAGAGGAATATGGCGCATTACTTCCAGACCATATTTGGAGGTATGTGAACAAAGTTAAAATTATCCAATTAATGAAAAATTTAATATCTTTGTGAAAAACCCAGAGGTATTAGAAAGTTAAAGGTATAGACTGTGTTCCCTGATGTTTCAGGTCAGATTCTGATGCAGGCTTCTCTATCATGTTGATACTGTTTTGTCTTTTCATGTCACCCCACCCCCACACCCCACCACAACCTCCCTCCATCACTCCTGCCACTCCAACTCCACATCTTAATAAGCAGCTTTTCATTTTCATAATCTTTCAATGCTGATGAATATTAAGATCCCATATTGTGATTTATCTTGATTATGGTCATTATCCTTGCCATCATCATCTTCCTCTCCCTCCTTTCCCCCACCCCCACCACAACCTCCCTCCATCACTCCTGCCACTCCTACTCCACATCTTTAAAAGCAGCTTTTCCTTTTGATGCTGTTGGATACTAAGACGTGATTTATCTTGATGATGGTCAATGTCGTCATTACCATGGGCACCCTGAACATCGTTGTCAACCTACTCGGCCTCGATCTGATTCACCTGATTCGTTGTATTCACTCTCTCTTCTTTTTTTGGTCCTCTGGATGATTATATCATCTCCTGCTCTTGCTCTCTCATTGTCAGACGCACTTCTCACTCAGCCGATTAAGAGGGACGCTACTACTCTTCCAAGCGTCAATGAACTCAAGGGTAAAATTATGATCAAGCACAAGAAACTGCCAGACAGGAATAGTGAGGTGTTTACAATACGAGTAGAGGAGGGTAAGTGATTGAAGTTTCCAATTTAGTATATTGAATCTCTGTCTCATTTCCCTTGTTATGCGTCGTCTCAGTGTAGTGATTCACTTGTTATGTGTCGTCTCAGTGTAGTGATTTACAACTACGGTTGAAAGCATTTAAAGGGGAAGCAAACCCACCCGTAATCTGTATCTTATGTGATAGAGATACACAAGATGTACAACTCTCGCAAACTGCTAAGAAAAATGTTGTTTCATTTGGGCAAATATCTATCATGGCTTAAACATCATGTCTTTGGGGCATGCAGGGGTTCCTATTCCTTGATGTCATAGTAACTGTATAATGTTAAACCCTATTCTTGGGCATTTAGGGGTTCCTATACTTGATGTCGTAGTAACTGTATGATGTAAAACCTTATTCTTGGGCATGGAGGAATCCCTGTTCCTGATGCCATAGTGCCTTTAGGATGTAAATCCTTATTCTTTTCCGACTGTTTCTTACTTTTTAAGATTTTAATGGTGAGACTCAGCTGATACCAGATCCCCCGTAGTGAATTTAGGATTTAATTCATTATTCTTTCCCTAAGTTTCTTGGGTTTCTGATTTCAATGGTGAGATTTAGCTGATACCTGATGTAGTAACTTTAGGATGTAAAACCTTATTCATTCCCTAAGATTTTGGTTTTCCGATTTTAACGGTGAGAGTAAGCCGATACCTGATGTAGTAAACTTAGCATGTCAAATCGTAATCTTTCCCAATTTGAAATTCACGCACAAATTGGGGGTCACTAATATCACTTTTAGACTTGCTCAAGTCAGTTATTATTAGAATGACATTTTATGATCATAAGCCTCTCTGTCACAGATGGATGAGTCAATGAATTGGGTTTTGCATCTCCTTCAGCTACATAATGTCAGAAATAGACATACATTACATCATGAAAGCCATTTAATCATTCACACGTTCATCTTAAGTGGAGCCAACATCTTTTATAGTTGGCCTATATACAAGGACACTTTTTCTCTCCCAAAAACAAGTGTGTCAATATGTTTGCCCATGACATGGGATTGTCTTTCAGCCCAGGGAGTGGTTGCCATAGTTACTTTCATTGCACACCTCGACTGGTTTTCAACCGGAACCGGAACGAGAACTGCCAGATGAATTTTGATGGCTCAATTTGCATTTGAATTCATTGCTGTTATCATTGCACTGAAGACTGACATTACATATACATACCCACAGAATCTACATAGTTACTGCTTAGTGGTTTGGTCCACCTTATTTATCGCATCTATGATAAATGGATTGTAGGAAATTGAGTTGGAGTGTTACAGGCAAATAGGTTTAGTTCCCCTCAAGTCTGCTGGCTAAGTCTTCAAAATCTACCAACTGCACTAATAAAGGAGAGCATATGAACTGCCCCAGTCGAATCTGGTCTGGGCTATTCCATTTATCATATAATTACTATTTTGGTATTTTTAAGCACTTTTCAAGTTTTTGTCTCTCTGTCACATTGTGTGTCAGATTGTGTGTCAGTCTGTTGACAGAATGAGCAAGGCTATTTTGAAGTATTTTCACTTTAATTAAAGCTATGCATTTTATTCTTTTCCCACCGTTTCATTTTTTCTCTGTTTTCTGTTCTTGTTTTCATTCACTCATCAAGCCACGGAGCGAGATGTCAGCGACGCAATCAAAAGTGGTCGTCTCCTTCTACGAGACATAGATGTAAGTTTTATTGGAGTGGATAAATTATGTATATATATGTATATGTATATATATGTATATGTATATATATATATATATATATATATATATATATATATATATATATATATATATATATATGTATATACTTAATTTATTCATTTATATCAGCCTGAAATGATACTAAGCCTTTTGTTGGCAGGGCCAGGTCTGGAAAATTCAGGCTATTTACCGGTTAAATGCCAGTGAATTTTGGCGTTTGCCAGTCCAAAGAAATGCACCAGCACCATTTTGCTGTATTATATTAAATTTATGATATTTTTGTATTATTTCAAAGAAGATGCAACTTGGATTTTGATTTTAGTTAGTTTGAAATCTTTATGCACTGACATTTTTGTAGCAAGTGGGTAAAAATTGTCAAATTCTAGGCCCGAGGGCCGGACGATATTTTTCCCGAAAAGAGACGATTGTCACAAAGATATATGCAAATGAGAACAACATGACAGCTGTTTAATTTCAAAACTGTATGTAAAACCAGTTGGATGCAGGAATATAAGATGTATACTGCCCCCTATGTCCATTTCAGTCTCTGGCATCACGACGCCTATGTAACGCACAGTGTCAAATGATCTTTTATGTTTTATGTTGAGAGGTGATTAATTTCATCCATTTTTCGTAATGCAGCAAGAATGGAAACCTCACTACTGTGTTCTCACCGAGCAGCGCCTTCTCTTCTCTCCCGTCTCTGATAACATCGATAATAACGACGACGATGACGACACCAGTCAACTGGGAAACGTGAGTCTCATCCTCATTTTTTGCGAACCCCGTCAAATGCTGAACTGCATCGAGTACCGATCCAGATATGGTTACAGATCATCAAACTAAGATGATAAATATCTAACATTTTGCACTCAAAAAAATTTACTACCACTGAGTGATAATAATAATAATTTATTCTTATACAGCGCTTTACATCAAAGAATGATCTCAAAGCACTTCACAAAATTGCATAAAATATTACAACTTAAAATAATTACAGCTTAAAAATATTACAGCCAATATTGCATCCTAAAATTTACCAAAAATAATTATCCTAACAATGATTATTAAAGCAATAAAATTCAGAAATTAAAGACGAAAGCAATAAAATAAGACAGCGTACAATAAAACTAAATTACTAAACTATTACAGCCGAAAAATTAGTAACAATAAGACTATCAAAATATAACAGAAAATAGATTTGAATAAACAGCAATCAAAAGATGGCAAGATGGAAACACAAACAATATGACTGGAGGTTTAAAGTGAATAATACTTTCGAAAAAGGTAAGTTTTAAGAAGTGCCTAA
The DNA here is from genome assembly GCF_037975245.1 of Apostichopus japonicus. Classification (NCBI taxonomy): domain Eukaryota; kingdom Metazoa; phylum Echinodermata; class Holothuroidea; order Aspidochirotida; family Stichopodidae; genus Apostichopus; species Apostichopus japonicus. Next base: position 15,162,949 of record NC_092563.1, on the reverse strand, counting down.
AACATTTTACCCGTTTTTTTTTGGGTAAATTGGTAAATGGGATCTCGAAATAACTTTGTTTCATCGTGGCTGTGCTGCAGTAGTGATCTAGTAATGGGGTGCCTCCAGCTCCCTCAGTATTTGTGAAAGCTGTCGGACGCTACAACACATCCTCTTCTGTGGAATGGGGGACGGTAAAGTGGCCTATTGGGAGCTGGAAATGGATGAGACAATTACACCCCTGCCTCGTAATTCTCTAAACCCTCATCGAAAAAAGAGAAAGCTTGGTATAAAGGGGGTGTAAATCCTATATCATGACATGGATAGAGTTTGATTTTGTCTTCATTTACCCCTTGAGATAAACTATTTAAACTATTTAATGTGATTGCATTCAATTCAGCCTTGAACAATTCTTGACATTACTGACAAGTTTGAATTAAAAAGATGGAAAGTTGTTAGGCCAAATGGCTTCAATTAAAATCTTCATTTCAGTGCAAACTGCTGCATTAAAAGGTTTTAACTGTGTTGTATCAATTGACAACCCTAAATAGTGCTTCTCTTCTCCCAGTAATTCCATAGTCTTGAAATGTACACAAAAAAAAATATGCTTTCTCCATCTGTTCACTGAGAAGAAATAAAAAAAAAAAGTGGGGGTGTGGGGGGGGGGTTGTCTTGATTCAGATTCTTTAGAAAATTTACTGTGTAAAAAAATTGTATCTTCATGTGTATGTCATCTACTTGAGATTGGATAATTCTTAACTCAATTAATTGTTATTATTATTTTTTATTTCTTTATTTTTGTATTCAGAATGCGACCCCTGATGATGAGCTTCACTTCTCCGAGCCTTGGTTTCACGGGAAGATCGAGAAAGTTGGTGATTTGCAACCACGTGTGGTGGCAGAGGAACTGTTGACCAAATACCAAAAGGGAGACGGTACTTTCTTGGTGAGGGACAGCGATACCTTTAAAGGGGATTATACTCTTTCTTTTTGGTGAGCAACATTTTCCAACTATTTGATTTGGAATTCCTTTCTTTCTTTCTTTCCCCCTTATCTTATTCTTTTCTTCTCTTGGTGTTCGAAGAATGGAGTAGTAGCCGCTGACCGATAAACATTGTGCTCTTTATTTTGTCAATGACTTGAGAACAGTTTGAAATTTGAAAACATCCTTTAAAAAATCCTTTTCATTACAATTGCAATTAAAGTGATTGGATTTGTTTGATTGGTTATGGCAAGTTGATGGGTGTCTGTTGGGGGTAGAGAGGGGGGGGGGTTGGGGCAGGGCAGGAGGAATGAGGTGATGGAGATACTTTGTCAAGCTTGACCGCTCTATAAAAAATATCACTTGTACCTTCCTTTTTCTCCCTTTTGAAACAAAATAAATTAAGTAATTATTTGCAGTAAGACCCTCTCATTAACAGCTCTGCATATTGAGGGGGAAAATGAAGGACATTGAAGGCATTTTTTTTCATCATTTGACTGTTTTGCATAAAGTTTACCCCTTGTTAGTTATTCAAACAATACAGCCCTGGCAATCGATCAGCAATATGCACTTTGATGATGGTTGGGGGTTGTGTCCCCGCCCCCCCCCCCTTTAAGTGATTGCGGTAGCAATTGTTGACATTCAAATAGTCAAATCTTAGAGTAAGGAATCAGAAAACTAGCAGAAATCAGAACATCTCACACTCCCCTTGCCATAGTCAAGAAGAACTTATCTCTTGTCTAAAGCATTTTGCTGATATTTAACTTCTTTTTTCTTCTTACTTTCTTATTTCTGCTTTGTAATTGTTTTACTTTCGTAGAGTGCCTTGGGCACCTTGTCGTTGGGATAAATTCTCATCCTTATTATTTCTATTATTAATCTGAAGTATTTTATCCCCTCCCACACCCATCGCCCCCTCCCCACTAGAAATATACTTGAGTCATCCTCAAGAGGTGTGCTCATACGTGGAGGTAGGCAAACAGCCCAAAATGATGTATTTTCTCTTTACTCATGAAATATTCATCATAAGTAAAGTGTCATATCTATTTGTAAAAATCAAATATCATTCTGGTGGCCAAAAAATGTACAAAGGGCTCAAGGCAGAGGCAACCACTGCCGTATCAAGTCCAAGTTGGAACGAGGGCAGCCTAAGTACTTTCTGGTGGAACACAACTCTTACGACAGCCTTTATAGCCTGATCAACCACTACCGTCAGGTGCCCCTACGGAGTAGGGACCTAGAGGTACGCCTGACCGAGCCCGTCCCCCAGCCTCAGGTCCATGAGAAGCAGGAGTAAGTTCGAGCAATGGAATGTCATCGCATGTCACTTTGTTCACATCTGGTGGAATCTGTGCTTATACTTTTTTAACCATCTAACCCTGTTGTTTCCTTTCATAACTGGAATATAATCTCCCCCGTTTTTGGAACTTTTGTTTTTGTTTTTTCTTTTTCAATTTTGGTTTGTTCATCTTTCTTGTTTTTTGTTCACAACATTGCTCAAGGTGTGATCGGAAATGCCATGATCGGAAGCTCTTTGCAGGATTAGTGGGCATGGGTTGATTCTCAGCATCAATATAACCAAAGGGTGGAGGAGGCAGTGAGGGGTGGGGGGGGGGTTCGAGAGTGAAATTTAAAACATCCTCGAATAAAAAACTTTGAAGCTATTTGTCCAAAATGTTCGGGTTCTGCCACAACCACATTGTATACAACTCTATTTCTGTTAGTAATTCGTAACGAGTTTTGAAACATAAATTATTTAAGGTAATATCATGATCGCTGCAGAATTGGTCCAAAATGTTTCGTCTTCCAATAGGCTCATTGTTAAACCAACTTTATCAGGAAGGTTTTTTTTACCTGCAGGCTTCAAGCCTTGGATTTTTCGATCAAAAATCTTGAGCAATTGTTTGTAGTAGTATAATTTGCATGTTGCATCAGGCTAAGAATCACAGTGCAGAGGGAAATTTCTCCATTTACAAAACTAAAAATCATGTGGTTTGTTTTATACGTAAAAGTAGAAATGATGGTTTGTTTCCTCTGGATTGATGTGCAAAGTTTTTTGAGAGGTCTGGTTACCTTAAAAAAAATTAATCCTTACCTGCACTGTGATCTAGCGTATGTTTTAAAATGCATCACTGAACATGTTTTTGCTTATGACCTTTGTGTTTGCTTGTATGCATCATGCTACTAATGGAAAGCATTGTGTCCCCCCCCCCCCCGTCTCTACACGGCTGGTTTTTCCTCTTTTTTTTTTATAACCTCCACCATCAGATTTGTTACTTTTCTCTCTCTTTCTCTCTAATTACGTCTCTCTTAATAATCAGGACTAATGACCAAAATGTGCGCAAAATCCAACACGTCCACATCAAGAAGCGAAATGTCAGAGGGCAGACCGTTTTTTCCGTCTCAAACTCTGCCCGCTTTGAGAGCCTTTACAGCTTGATTATGTATTACCGTGAACACCCACTGATCGGAGCAAACGTGAGGACTTGCCTGACCGAAACCGTTCGGCAACGAAACAACCACGAAAAGCAACAGTGAGTTCCAAAAACAAAAGTGAAGAAGGAAAAAAATATTGCCCTAAAAATTCATCTGCTAGAAATGACCAAATTTTACCCAAATATAGTTTCATTAGCATAGGAGGGGAAAGTGAGGCTTCTGTTTCACAGGATTTCTCGTTAAAAGTTGGTTTTGGCAACTTGAAAATTCAGTGTTGTCATCCTGGCCTGAATTCATATCGACGACGGGAATTTCGAAGTAAAGCATCGCTCTAGTAAAAACGTTTTGAACGATGTATGAGTTCATTTCTCATTTGTTATTTTTAGTAACATTAATAAAGCAGAATTAACCCTGAAGGGTTGTTGTATGCAGGTAAATACTTTGACATTCATGTTTATATGAATAAAATATGAATAAAATGGTGTAGGTGTGGCCATAGCCTATAACTACCAATGACCTCACTACTGCAAACTGGTTCAACTACCATCTGCTGACCAACCGCAAGAGATATATTTGACCCGCTGCTTGCAATTAATTTTAAGAGTGGACCAAGCCACCCAGCGACTATAAGCCTTCTATCAACTATACCGACTCACAGCCCCTTTGGCCGCTTTCGCTTTGAGCATGTGTTTTAATCTCTTCACTGTAACAATCTCTAAATTGATCCAAAGTTTTATTACATCAGATTCCGCTTTGAAGGAGTTTTGATAGTTTTGTGGAAATATTTTGGGAAGAAAAAAAGGGGTCTTTTTTACAAATTTCCTTTTTCTTGAAAGTTAAAAAGGAATGGTGATTAGATGATGAAGCTTTTGTTACAAATCTGTGACAACTGCACAGAAGGGTGGAGATTTTAATTTATTTAGCAATAAACACAAATTCCCATGTGATAGGAGTCTGCTTACTATGCAACTAGGTGTTTGCATCATGTGCCCTTCCCCGACCCCAAGTAGAAGGGGGACACAGATTTATAACGTCATTAGTCGCACAACATATGTTTAACTTCCGTAGAAAATTTTATTAACTTCGCAAGGGTTATTGAAGCACGCCTAGGTCTCCTACACTTTGCATAGCTATTACACCCTCAATTTACCCAAATTTTAGGTAATAAAATGTTGGGCAGGAGTTGTTTGTTCCATACATGGATAGGGCTAGTTTCAAGTGTTAAATCAATCTGATAACCTGATTTATAAAGATCACTACCTTTTCGACCCTTTATTTCTTTTTTGTTTGCCATTGCAAATATTGGCATGAACAGATTCTAATGAGTATTATGAAATAGAAGTACAATATCTTTATGTCTTTCTACTTACATCTTTTCAAGGGACTAACATAGTAAGAATTCTCCGTCGTTTTCCCTTCAAAATTTAACGTCAGTTGAAGAATTAAAGAGAAATTAAGGGAGCAATTTCTCTGCCAATTTTTGGTCCTTCCATTTAGGATGTATTTTTGTTTGTTTCATATTTGGCTTTGCAGTAGCATTTGAAAATTGCTTTCAAAGACAATTCCAAAGCAATGGAAAAATTGGTGGTGGGTGGTGATTTTTCAAATTTGAAAATATCATTTCTCAAGCAAACATGGTGGGGGGTACAGCTTGTTGACACTTAGCATAAACTCTTAGAATTCTTTTTGAAGGTGAAAAACAAACAAAAAACTGTGGAATTATGTTGCAGAATGGCTTTCTTCAAGTATAGAATCGCTGTCAATTTACTATACATGCTAAAGATGATGTAATTCTTTTTTGCATAATGTACTGGTTCCTACTAGGGTGTCATGGAAAAACATGTAAAAGGGGATGAAAATTATGATTTCCGTTGATTGATGTGACATAAGTTAAGGAAAGATCATAAAATAACGATTGGCAAACCTTCAGCAGACATAATTCATAACAAATCTTTCATCTTTTTGAGGTATAATATTTGTCCATTTTTGGGATGATACTTTTGTTTCTACTCTTATGAAAGATACAGTTTTAGTTAAGCCTCGCTTCTTAGCCCTCTCTGCCAATATTTAATATTTTGCTTCTTCTTGACTGGAATTTCCATTTGGTGATGGGTTCTGAAAGGATGTCCTTTAAGGAGTTAGCTTTGGTGATTCTAGATTTCTTTTATTTAGGTAGATGTAGTTGCTATAGGGTCAGTTTAATAAAAACTACCTGGTTAATAAAATTCACAAGTTATAAATTTAAAAAACAAAACAATTGTATCCATATTATCCCAGTTTGCTGCATTTAAGCACTCAGTCATTGATAACTTGAAATATAGCCCAAAATATGCTGAAAGCAATCTCTACAGAATGATGCAATTTATATCAAAGTCCACAGATCTGAATATTTGAAAGTTAAAGGTCTAACTTTAAACTTAATCAAGGTGGGTAGGGATAAGAGCATGACCATAAGGACTGGTATATGAGAAGTGGCATGTCCGTCACACCTGGTAATCTTAACATTGCTTTTACAAATCCCTAAATGTGGGGTATAAAAGAGAACTTGATATAGAGGGCGACATTTGATATCCTAATAGAGGGCGACATTTGATATCCTGACTCTTTAGTATCTGTACAGACAGGGGTGCATCACATGGGTAAAAGAGGTCCTCCCAAGTATCAAACTAAGATGATTTTGCCATGATACAAGCTTTCTGCTTTTTTAACTAATTCCATTAGCCCCATACCGTTTCACCGCTAATGGTGTCTTTCTCATATCCAACCATTTTCACCCGTCACAATAAATTTTCACCTTAACTGGGAAACATTTTCATTTTTAAATCATTGGCTTCTTTCGTACTCAATCACCATACTTATTTCATGTTAATGAATTCTGCACAGGATTAATTTTCATTATAAGAACACATGCATTTTCTTTCCCTTTTTTTTCTCCCCTCGGCATTGTGAAATGAAAATTGTCAAATTGTGAGATATTTTTCCAATTGGCCTCACAAATACATTTCAAATTACATTGCAAGTTAATGTTGCATTAACATTCAAGTTCCACAGTGGTGTAATCCAATATCTGTCTAATTGCCACAAGACATCAACAGAACGCTTCTGTTTTTTATTTTAGTTAACTGTGTTTGTATGTGAAATACAATAACGGCAGAAACTTTTGAAGAGGCATAAATTTGCTTTGTGAACAGAGGTTTAAATGTTGAAGATGTGACCCTATCTCTCAATGAAATAGCATAGTAGTTGCAGAAGTAAAAGAAAAAGAAAAATGGACCACATCAATGTCACAGTCCAGCGACATGAAAATAGTTTGAAATTTATCACAATTTTTCCAATTCTTCCAGGTCAAATTTGACCATTAAACCTTCCACCAGTCCCACCCCCATCCCACTTCTTGCATTTAAGGTATTAATATCCAACCATTGGATTAGCTACCAACCTGCTTGCTTTATTTCACTATTATGGAGGCATAAATTATATTTTCAAATATTTCCATCTCTGAATGCTTCGATAGATCCATCCTCCTTTAACCATTGCCAGTATGTTGCATGTCGTAGTAGTGTTTGATGTGGTTTAATTTTTGGTCATTGTTTCCATGTTGCCTGTTTAATAGACCTGTGTGAATTAATCCTGTGTGTGTCAGACGGAGAAACCCTCTTCTATGTCCCTGGCATCTTGGTGGAAGGAGACACAAATCCAACCATTAGTGTTTGCTTATATGATAGAGATCTTTGTGATCAAACATTCCATCCCCCTCTAGCCAAACATTTGAAAGACATCTGGGGGCCGTTGTTGCTCCTTCGATATAAATCTTTAACTTTCTCTTTGTTTTTCTTGGTTTTATTATTTTTTTTTCAAGGTAGAATGTTAATTGTGTTTACATTGAAACACCAAGACCATCATTAGTTAAGAGCTTCAGTATTTTTTTTTTAATTCAGCATCTATAACACCCATCTATACAGAAATAACACATGGTAATAAGTCAAGAATAACATTAAAAACTAAAAAAAAATGTAACAACTGATGATGTCACATTTAGACTTGCTCAAGTCTTCCACCATGTTTATGAAAGGAAAATTAAACCTGTGATATCTCGCAAATGGAATGAAATAAAGAGTTTCCTTTCATGTTTGTGCAGGGTGATCATCACAGTCATCTCTATCACAAAGACCAATGCGATGGTTGGGTTTGTGTCTCTGTTAATACAGGATGACAGTCCATCCATCCCTCCTCTTCTACCAGTCTCCCATCTGCTCCCGCTAGCATCTTTCTCCGTCTTGGTTGTTTTGTATTCATGATATGCATGACGATGTCTGTTCTAAATTCTGATTCTACTATGGAAACATTTCTGCTGTTTTGTTTGTACAAGAGAAATCATGTGACTAGATTTTTAAACATTATTTTAGTGTTGTAAAATGTTGTTTCCAAATGAGAAGGTATGCTCATTCATACAGGTGAGATGATATTCTAGCCATTTCTGACATTAAACAGAATGTATTTTTTTGTTCTAATTTTTAAATTATTATTACATAGGATATTGAATTTATATGAGTAAGTTTACAAAAAGACACTAAGGCTTCTAATATGAAGTATTCTGTTAAGTCAGTCTGTAAGAAGGTATAACAGCCAATTCAGACGAGAACTCTTTCCTGCTGTGATGTGCTTTTGAAATATTCCCATCTTCAATTGTTTGCAATTTTCTACCATTTCAAGAGGAAGGAAAGATTGATGCATTCAACAAAACTTGAAACTGGCCCCTAGAAACCAATATATTATATATATATTTCATATAATATTTCAACATATCATATCAGTAAACACTGTTTATATTGCTCATGGTGTCAGCATTTTATGACACTCAATTAGAAATGTATGCAGACAATGGCGATCTCCTGTTGCCTCCAAAATAATTTAGTAAACAGAAATGACATCTATTTGCATGAAGGTTCAGTATACATACTTGATAGGTCTAGGGAAGATGCGTAGGAAATCACAAAATCAAAAAAGGTTATACGGAACGTGTCTAAGCAGGACATGAAATTAAAATTCAATCGATAGTGATAATTTTGCCTGACTGTTCATAACAGATGGTTTCACAGTAAACTGAGCAGAAACCAGGCGGAGGATATGTTGACCAGGATCCATCGGGACGGAGCTTACCTCGTCAGAAAGAGCGAGAGGGAAAGTGACGCCTTCGCAATATCCTTCAGGTAAGACGATGGAATACAAAGTAAAGGAGAGGTTTGCTTCGTCAGTGACAATCTTTGTATATACTTTGGGAGGGGGGGGGGGGTGTTCTCTGTGAAGGTGAAAATGAGAAGTTAGAGGGAGAGAAGGGGAACCCGAGGTTCCATGGGACTTGTGGGGAGTTTACCAAATATTTCAAATATAGCAGGTCAATAGTAAAGAATAATTGAATCAGTTATGAAATAATATTGTGAAAAAAAAGTCATTCATTTCCGTACGTACAACTTTGATTCTTACGTTTCGGTATCTTCGCAATATCCTTCAGGTAAGACGATTGACTACAAAGTTAAAGGAGAGGTTGCTTCATCACTGACAATCTTTGTTTATACTTTGGTTTTTATTATGTGAAGAAGAAAATGTGATGTTAGAGGGAGAGAAGGGGTACCCCGAGGGTCCATGGGACTTGTGGGGAGTTTACCAAATATTATCAAATATTGCAGGTCAGTAGTAAAGGATAACAAAATCAGTTATGAAATAATATCGTGAAAAAAAAGTCATTCGTTTCTGTACGTTACAACTTTGATTCTAACGTTTCGGTATCTTTGCATGATATTGTTTTTTTGGTTTTTTAACTCACACCCAGAGCTGAAGGAAAGATCAAGCATTGTAGAATCAAGCAAGAAGGACGGTTATTCACGATAGGCAACGCTCAGTTTGAAAGCCTGACCAAGCTGGTGGAGCACTATGGAAAGCACGCCCTCTACCGAAAGATGAAACTCAAATACCCCGTCAGCGAGGAGATGGTCAATAGGGAAGGACAGGTGAGGGCGCTCTTTGACATCACAAAATTTGGTCTAATATCTTATAGTAAATAAGATTCTCTGCATTGAGTTTTCAAGTCATTATATTATATATTATTTCAAAAACAACGGTTTTTAAGTTTCTTTTAGGATTGGGATAATTTTAATAGAGCCCAAGAAGAAGAAGAGATAGCACAGATGACCAACCAGTTTCTTTCTTGTACTGGTGATTGAACAGCCCGGTTATGTAATCTAAGAGTTTCGGTAATAGAGAGAATATAATTGCTATGTTTGATTTTACCCTCCTCTCTAGAATCCAGATGCCGCTGCTATTTACGATGCCAACCCAGAGCTCTACATGGACCCAAATCAGTTTGTACCAAAGGTAAAGAATCTATCGATTCCTTGGCGAAGGCACAAAATAATGCTGAAAAAAAATCTGATACTGATGTCGTGTGTATGTGTGTGTGATTATGTCTATTAGGTCTGTGTATGTGTGAGATGCCTGGGGCTTGCAAACACTATAACTCCAATCTCATAGGTGGTGTGTTGATATACAGTACCTCGAGTGAGTTATCTGTGTAATTTAAAGGTCATTTGAGGTGACCAGAGGTCAGAGTCTGGCATTTTGTTAAACTCAATAAATCTAAATGCAGAAGAACGTTTACCAGTTTGAACCAAAGGTGCGTTTGTAGTCATATTTGCCTGTTATTGTCAGTCAAGCAATCCACGGTGAATATTATACAACTACTTCTACTACAACTAACTCAACCAAGTATCAATAGTAAAGCTAGTTGTGCAACATAGTCACAGCAAGTGTACCAATGCCTAGCTCTATTTCCATGTAAAAACCTGAGCTGTTGACAGTTAAGTAATTCATAGACTTAAATATCATCCGATTGCACATTATCAGCCAGTTGTATAAGTTTGCAGATGAAATTTGAACAAATGCATGTATTTTTTCTTATTTTTTTTTTTATATTTTTTTTTATATTTTTTAATTTTATATATAATTTTTTTTTTTTTTATATTCCTTTTTAAATTTGTTTATTTTTATGTTTTTTCTTTTCTTTTCCTTGTGCAGGTGTGTGTGAAAGCTTTATATGACTACCGGGCTCAGAGAGACGATGAGTTATCATTTTGCAAGCATGCCATCATCTATAATGTTGACAAACAGGACCATGCATGGTAGGTTATGCTGCATATTAGTGTTATGTATGTGTGGTTACTTGGAGTAAGTCAGTAATAGTAGTATATATATGAATGGGATGTGGTACTCTAAGATTGTAAATTTTCATATGTAAAGGAGGGCTTTTTTGAGAAATGTCATGCTGGACACGCAGCTTTAATGCATATCAGTATAAAAACCATTGTTTTTGGTTAATGTCAGGTCACTTGAGGTCACCAGTCTGGGTGAGTGTGATTCCCCTCGACTCTGAACATAATATGTTGTCAAGGAGTGGCATGTTGAAACATGTTACACTTGGTACATGGCTTCCCCATTATGAGTAGAAAATCCCCATTGTGTTTATTGAATGTCAGGTCACTTGAGGTCGCCTCGCATGAGATAGATAACGTAGGCAGTGTCCATATAAACCCAGACACATCGTTGCCATGCTACCAGCCGCACATTTTTGTGAAGTGAAATCGAAGAGAAAAGTCACAGGATATTTTACCTACACCTAGTTTGCTATAAAAATGACTCCATCGTTCCCTAGTGCATGACCTCGGTTAGAGTAAGAACCGTTGAAGCTATCGCTCTGTCCTTTTATTTGCCAAAGTCAAATGTTTATGATCTCACTTAAAGAGTATATCATCAGCTATCTTTTCATGTTTGGCAAAAGGTGGAAAGGTGATTACGGATCTAAAATCCAAATGTGGTTTCCAGCAAACTATGTCGAGGAATGCATAGAACCTAGGAGCGAGTACACCGGACCAAATCAACAGACGTCACTTGAGAGCGAACAAAAGGGTACCGTAGACATCGGAGGTTGTACTGTCGGTGAGTACCAGAAGGAAACAAAAATTCATCCCTTTCAAAGCTTTACCTTCTCTTTGTTTGAGGTCACCAGGGGTCAAATTGTTTGAGGTCACCAGGGGTCACCAGGGGTCAAGAAGCATATTGTTTTTGGTGGAGGTCAGAGGTTATCAGAGGTCAAATCATGAAACCCTTGTAAACATGTACACCCTCACTATACATTACGTCAGATTCATGAAGAAAACTGCTCATGTTACATCATCGAAACCACAATGCATTTTTGCATTCTGGTTCTATTCGTCTTCACCATCATTACTATCGTTATAAATAGTTCTCGTTTTATCCCGACCGTCCACCAAATGAAACAGGTTTGTGAAATATAATGTCGATTGGATTTGAGAGTCATAATCGTGAGTTTGATCCGAGGAAAATGTTTTGATACATTTTTGCAGAGATGGTGATGCAGCAGAGGTCACGCCAGGCGTTTGTATTCCGCATCGTGGAACCCCAGGAAAAAGGTCCTCGGCCAACCATAGAGTTGGCATCAGAGAGTGCCGAAGATATGGAGGAATGGTGTCAATGTATCCAACACGCAGCTGTGAAAGCAGAAGAAATCGTAAGTTCCTCCCCACTATCCCACACAATATATATGTGTATATATATTCATATATATCTATATATATAATTGAAATCGTAATGAGTTGGAAAATCAAGAACAGTGAAAAAACTTCCAGCCTACACTGGGATTTTGAACCTGGGCCTCCCGGTGTATATGTGGACGTCATGACTGCCTTAATAGTTTCTGTTTTGTAAAATCAGTTTGTGCTTCTTATCTCTTATTAATTGCTGTAATATTTTTTTTTTTTAAATTGAATTTTACAGATGATAGATCAGAAAGCCAAGGAGAGGAAGCTGAGGATCGCCAAGGAATTCTCCGACCTTGTGGTGTATTTTAGAACAGTCCCATTCACAGAAGATAGTAAGATTTTCTTTTATCTCTCCTCCCACAATTTAATAAAATATTTTTACAGAATGAAATATAAGCACAAACTTAATTTTGACAAGTTGTTGCAGACTGTTATTAGACACTGCTATTTAGTGCAGGTTTTTTTATGTACAGTTTATTTAAGGCCCATTTTTTCACTTGTTCTTTTGTAAATTAATTTGCTTTCTTTGTAAAAGTGCCGTGACTTTTGTCTACTGAATTGGTGCTGTATAAGTCTCATTTATTATTATATTATTATTATTATTATAATTATTATTACTATTATTATTATAATTATTATTTATTTTGTTTTTTGTTGAGAAATGAGCCTTGAAGCTTACAGACTGAAAGGTCAGTTCCTCAGATGCGGAAAAAAACTAAAAATAGGAAAATAGAAGATTTTTATGAGATCAAAGAACATGTTTACACATAGAAAAAAAAACCAAAAACTTATCAATAAAGTGCAAAAAAAGTGATTTCAGGAAGTATCTTTGACCATCACTGTCTTTTTTTAAAGTAATTACCAGATGTCGTAGGATTTGAGAAATGGTTCAGCAAGTTTGAACTATTTTACAGCCATGAAAGAGAAATATGGGCGGATCTTGTTTGCAAGAGTGTTCATAGTCAGATTTAGTGGTAAGGCTTATCCTGTTAAGATGAAATTAAAGGATTGGTTCAGGTGTTTGACATGTCTATTTTGTATGAAAGAGCACAAAAAGACAAAAAGAACAGTGAAGAAACTACCATGATAGCATGCTCTGTTAAGGAGATATGACACTTTGAAGATATCAAAATTTCTTTGAAAATGACTGGTGTAGAAAGACTAACTGTGAGGGTGTGATGTCACATCCTCACTTCCTTAACATGTGTGAATATATTTCTTTAAAAATTATTTACATTTTTTAACACATTTGAAAATAATATAATCAAAAATTCTTCAGATGTTTAATCTCAAATACTTCCTTTGACAAATATGAGATCTCCTGACATATCTTTTGGTTGAAAGTCATGAAATCTCACAAAATATTTAGAAAAAAAAACAAAGACTTTTTAGGAATGTGAGGATGTGACATCACAGCTAGTCAGATTTCAGCAGTTTCTACACAATCTGATAAAACTTTACACTTGAATATCTCTTTAAACGAAAAAGATATTTGAACAGTTTTTTTCACCATTGTGTTTCTTTTATTGTCCTCTTTCATATAACATAAACATGTATCACATCTGAACCAATCCTTTAACCATTAAAAATAAAACTAAGATTTACCATCTGGTTATATTTCTACAGTTCCAGCAAGGAAGTACTACGAGATGTCATCATTCCCAGAGACCAAGGTGGAACGTTTCCTCTTCCCGGGAAAATCCAAAATCCTGAAGATGTACAATAGTCACCAAGTGAGCCGCACGTACCCCAAAGGCCAAAGAATCGATTCCTCTAATTATGACCCAGTCCCGATATGGAATTGCGGTGTTCAGATGGTGTCCTTGAACTACCAGACTCCAGGTTAGTGAGATTTTATTGAATAGGTAATCTGTGATTGAGTCACTTGTGGTGCACAGATGGTGTCAATGCATTTATCAGACCCAGGGAAATGGGATTTATTTCGTAGCTACTTAATCCCAATAATAATAATAATAATCCCGATGGTGTTTATAGGTATTTTTTTATATCTCATGTGAACCAAACAGATCGACAAGCTGCAAAATTTCAGTGAATACCAGATGTTATAATTCACCTAAACTAATTAAAAATTGCAAGTAATTTATCAGTAGCAAGAAGCCATCTTTAATCATTCCTCCTGTTGATACTGCGTTCACAATTTAAAGGGTGCGAAGACTCGCGAACAAAGAAACGTCTCATGCCGGTAATTTGACCTAGTTTCGAATGAGGTGTAACAGAAATGTTAAACACCATCATCGATCTCAGAAAATACACACAGCTTGCTACCGTCGGCAATTAGACACTATAGTGTACAGTCAGTACATACAGCTGCGGTCAATACCCACAGCACAGTATACAAACGGTACAGCGATGGATATCTCAGGTCCAGCTAAATAAAGATAACAAGGTATCACGTTTCAATACTGTCTGCATTTTGTAGGGACACGAAGAAAACGTCACTTGCAAGCAACCGAAAGTTAACTTTTTCAGATGGCCGCACGCGGTTTGGGGCGAGTCTTCGATGCCTTTAAGTAGCTTTTCCTTTGTTGGAATATACCATTTTCTTCTTCCACACACAGATCGACACATGCAAGTCAGCGAGTCTCTCTTCAGAAAGAACGGTCGCTGTGGTTACGTCCTGAAGCCGAAGTGCATGATGGATGCAAACTTTGACCCCTTTGATAGCAAAACATTACAGAATGTTAAACCCATTCACATTACTATCCATGTAAGACAAATATCTTTTAATATTTCTCATTTTTGCTTTATTTTAGAAATTAACACGATAACAACGTAACAGGTTTCATTATATGACCATTACAGAAGAATGGAAAAGATCTTGATTTTTGGTGACTTATTTCATCCAGAACTGAGAGGACAATGGATTTGAGAGGAAGACTGGTTTATGTATTGTTCTGTGGAGTCTATATTCTGTGATATAAGTGTAAGAAGAACACACAATACAATGCCAGGAAACAGAAAAGTTTCAAGAAACAGGGGAAATATTGTGTTTCAAATAATGGCCCAAAAAAACGTGAAAAAGTTATTAATGTTGTATTAAAAGCTGCTCTGCTATATTTGTTTTGACTTATTCTTCTCAATATTTTAACCATCGATTTTGTCAGATCATAAGTGCAAGACACCTGCAGAAGTCTGGGAGAGGAGTAGCCAGTCCGTTTGTGGAAGTGGAAGTGTTTGGTTGTGACTATGACAATGGCAATAAGTACAAAACTGGCACAAAAGGTAAGGGAAAATACCCCCAGTGAAAGATTTATCATTAACTGTCCAGGGCCGCATAGTCGGTAGTTTATAGTCTTGAGCAATAAATTTAAATATTACTAATTAAGAATGATGGAGAGGTCTTTGTGTAAAGAAAGTTGACTGATCAACTTGATTTTGTTAATTTACCAGCTGACAATGGCTTGAATCCTGTGTTTGAGGAGAGCTGTGAATTTGACGTACTTAATCCAGAGCTGGCATTCCTGAGGTTCGTAGTCCATGATGAGGATATGTTCGGAGATCCTAACTTCCTTGGCCAAGCAACCTTTCCACTTCAGTGCATTAGAACAGGTTAGTTGACCTCTTTAAATTGTTAATTTTCATTATTGTCAGTGATGTCTAAAACATCTTCCTTTTTTTTTGGCCCCCATCGGCTGTCCACGTCACTTTTCCATTTATACCGGGAGTCTGGCTTCGTCCAACAGCGCACCTATCAGTCTTAAATGATTTTTAAAAACTG
The DNA here is from genome assembly GCF_037975245.1 of Apostichopus japonicus. NCBI lineage: Eukaryota > Metazoa > Echinodermata > Holothuroidea > Aspidochirotida > Stichopodidae > Apostichopus > Apostichopus japonicus. The sequence continues at coordinate 15,147,201 of NC_092563.1, read as the reverse complement.
CTTATCGCATAGTCTGGTACTGACACCTCTGCTGGTGTCATGCAGATGATTTACCCCCTGTGGACATTGTATATGTATGTATGTATGTATTTTAGATCCTCCTGCAAGCAGGAACTCGGGAAGAAGCCTCATTGGCTTATCAAAGCCGCAAGCTGACCAAAGTCAGTCTCTTAGATTCATATTTAACGTCCATGATTATGAATTGTCAATTGTCAACAACTCTGTAACTGGACGACATACATTAATCTTGGAGTGACTCGAACTCGGGACCTTATGATTGAAAGGCACTAGCGTTAACCACTGAGCTAACACTCCTTAATAATAATGTACTGATATATTAGTATATACTAATATAATGAACAAGAACCCTCTACCAGCTGCTTGCTGTCTTGGCTAGATTCATAATCAAAATTACAAAATTCTTCTTGTAAAACCTACTGATTATTTGTGTTCTGATTCTCTCCTGATATATATTAACATGAATTGCTTGATAGTAGTATGTTTTACCTTAAAACTAACAGACAATGACTGTATTTTATGCAATGGCTTCTACCTTCATTTTGGGTTAATAAGCTTTGATAGATAGTTAAATACCTGTCAAATATTTGATTTTCCTGCATGTTTCTATGATGTATCTAGTTGCAATCTTTTAGCTAAATCCCCCCTAATAATGTAATGGAACAGTCTTACTCTCATCTCCAGCTGGTTTAGTGTTGTCATAGCAACTAGTAGTAGTGACTGTTATATCGTCAAGGTCATAGGTTATCTTCATATATACTGTTCATCTTCACTTGAAGTCTAATAAATATTCACAAAATGTAGATGGGGTAGTTTCATTTGCTGAGGGAAATAGTTATAGTTAACAGGTTCAAAGGGGTCAAGGGTCAATGTTAAGATCATGAGACCCTTTAAACCTGAAATGTATTTTTAACCCGTTTTATTCTCCTCTCATTCTCTTACTTTTGGTAAAAATAATAGATGTTAATATTAGATTTTCTTATCCTTAGTTTGCAGTAATATCACAAAACTTCATATCTTGCGGTTTAAAAATATCAATGAAGTAAAAGATGGTTGAGATTAGTGCTGCAGCTGTTCCAATAAAGCCCCTGCACGTGAGAATCAAATACTAGCTAACATATCACTGTAAAAATAAAATAGTAAATACTAACAAGGCAACTTTTTATTTGATATAACACAACAAAGATGTTCAGGTTGTCACAACAGCCTAACTTTCCATCGGTAGTAGCACAACCGAAACCTCTGTAGATTGCTGTATTAATGTATATGGAGGAACGCACAGATTAAGGAAACAACTTACACGAATCTAAAATACAGACGAAAGATAATCAATTTCAACCCCCTCCGCCGCCCAGTTTGTTTGCCCTGTATTAGCTGAAACAAAATATGCGTAAGTGGGATAGCTATCTCAGTGTGGAACATTATCTGTTTTGTAAGAGTTTTTTGTTTGTTTTCCATTTTTAGGGTTCAGGTCCGTTCCTCTCATGAACAGTTACAGTGAGGAGATGGATCTAGCAGCCCTCTTAGTACAAGTAGAGATCAGATACATGGGGGTGAGTTGATTTATCTTAACAAGTAATAGCTATCACACACTGCAGAAGATATTGTATATGTGTATGTATATTAGATCCTCCTGCAAGCAGGAACTCGCGAAGAAGCCTCATTGGCTTATCAAAGCCGCAAGCTGACCGAAGTCAGTCTCTTAATTCATATTTAACGTCCATGATTATGAATTGTTAATTGTCATCAACTCTGTAACTGGACGACATACATTAATCTGGGAGTGACTCGAACCGGGGACCTTATGATTGAAAGGCACCGGCGTTAACCACTGAGCTAACACTCCATATTAATCAACATAATTCACTCATTTCAGTCATAGTCAGAATGCAGGAGGGCTAGCTTGGACTATTAACTTCAAGTTAACGAAACTTTACTTCTTAATCACCGTCAGCAAGCTTCAAACACTGTTAGTTTTTATTTTCTGAAGTCGGAATACTACTGTCACCTCGTGGGTTGCACAACATTTTCTTACAGGCATAGACTGAATAGTATATACAGTTATGTGGAAATTAATATAGCATCATATCATTGACGAATGCGAAAAAATGCATCTTTGTTATGTATTAAAGGTATTATTCTCTCTCCTCCCCCCTTCCCACCCCCCTCCCCGCACAGGAGTGTGACGATGTAGGTCTGTACGATTCCATTAAATTCCTTCAAGGCAAGACAGAGCAGTTATCCACCATGTTACGAGGAGAACAGCTGGCAAGCCAGGAAGCTCGCATTAAGGAGCTGGAACTGCGTAAATGCCAAGAGAAACTCTCCCAACTCAAGGAAGCGAGACAGTGAGAAAAAACACAACTTTTTATTTTGTCTACACAGAAATTCATGATCAATGCTCTAACTTGAGTTTGAATGACATAGTTACAGATATTTGTTATTAAATTAAATCTCACAGAAACTGCACATGAAATATTTCTAAATGCAAAATATCGAGGGGGCCAAAAGGGGGCTTCAAAGGGCCAGAATTCAAAGCAGAATTCAAAGGTTTCCTTACTGTAGCACCTAACCTGCGTTGGAACAAAAGTTAACGATGCAATCAGTCTAGGGACAGAAGTTAAATATAATTCTTAAAGAGGAGGTGAAAGGTCATCTAGTATGACAACCAATGATAAAGAAGCATGTCATGTGAGAAACATGAAGTCAGCTCAAAATTCTGCAAAACCTCGGCATCTTGAATGGTTTCTTAGGGCTTTTGTTATATCAAGAGGTCATAGGTTATCTGAGTCAAGCCTCTGTTTAAGTATTGTCTGTATGGGCTTGTGTGTCATAAGGCTGTGTATATTAGCTACATGTTTATTAAAACTTGAATTTCTCCTTTGTTCAGTGATTTAACAGTCATTTTGCAGAATTTAATTTAATTTAATTTTAATTTAATTGAATTTTATAGTTCAGTCTGATGCTAGCAATGTTGTGAACAAGCAGCATTGGTAGTTTGAGTCAAAAAGATTGCTAGTTCTTTCAAAGTTCAAAGTTCAGAAGGGCAGGTTATTAATGACAGAAAAACCAAGAACCTAATGATGTGAAGTCCACAAGGTTCCCCATGCTGCATATAACATGCACAGATATTCTGTATATCCGAATGTGTTCAAGTGCTGATTAGGACTTTGACAACTGACAAGGGACTACCATAAAACTCCGGAGGATCCCTTTCTGAATCTCTTTCATTAGGGATGTAGTATGGAGCTGCAGTTTATACACATTTTGTAGTTGCTTACGATCAAAACTTTAGGAGAAAAAATGCAGGAATCTATCTGCGTTCACAAAGAAATGTTTGGAATGCTGGATTCCTCGTTCGACCCCTATTAGCAATAGGCACCACAGATTGGAAGTTGGTTCAAAACCAGCTGAGAATGTAGGTTAAAATGGTGAAGCATTCATAAGACTACTGAAGTATAGTGTTTCCAATTGAACAATTAACTGCAAGTAGCCCTGAATAAGAGAAAGAGAGGGAGAGAATATGACTAACATCCTTACCTCCTTACCTGTGGACAAATTACTTATGCATTTTCCTGCGCCATCGGTGCTCACCTCACAGAAAAAAAAATACTACCAACTATACTGTAGCCTGCCAAGGGCAGCCGGTCTAGCCAGCTCTGTCTGGCCAGATCCGGTGCCTTGGCTTGGTCATTCTTTTCCTGTGACTTGCTCTGTTCAGTTGCAAGTCTACATCGAAGGTTTTGATGCTTGTTTCGCATCCGCTCAGCTCACTTGAAGCCTTATTTTCCCTATGTTTGCTCCTCTTGAGATTAAATTGTAAACTGAAACTGGTCTCATGTAATCTGGTATTGTAGTGTGATGGAGGTGTAGTTGCCATGATCCTCTATGATCCATGATCCTCCGTCATGATCCTATCATATTTTCTCTTTTTTCATTTCACTCATCCAGACAGAGAATGGATACCTGTAAAAACAGCTGGATGGCCAGTAACAGTAACAGATGAACCAGAGACGGTGCCACCATCCCTACTTTATAGTACCCGAGGCAGCAACCATCACGTGGACCTACTCTACCCACCAATCGCCACTTGTAAATACCCAAAACAGCAAAGATAGATGAAACATAACTCTTCAGATAGAGAGAGAGGGTTTTTGTCCCCATTTCCTGGGGGATGAATCTCAATTACTCAGAAACTATTGGAGGTGATAGGAAGAAACATTTATACAATGTGGGGTTGTAATGATTGATAAAAGACAGTTTGCAAGTCTAAGTGATTTTCATAGCATCAGGTCCAAGAATCCTGATGGTATGGATTAGGATCTTTATGATATGAAGTCATAAGCTGAAGGTATCAAGTCAAAGATCTGGATGGTATCAAGTCAGAGATCCGGATTGTATCAAGTCCAAGGTCGGATGGTATCAAGTCAGCGATCCTGATGGTATTCATGCTGATGTGAATTCAGTGTTATTTCTGAGAACCTGATACGGCACTAATTGTAATTGGATTAAACTTGATCCTGATGGGATCCAATCTACAGATTTGGATGATATCAAGTCCATGTCACTTGATTGTGATATGACTGATTCTAAAGGTATTAAGTCCAAAGGACCTCATAGCATACAAAGAATTGTTAGTATCCAGTCTGTTCCAGGTAGTATCCAGTCTGCCTTCTAATAGTTTCATTTCTGGCCCTGATGGTATTTATTCTGGTCTTGATATGATCAAGTCTGGGACCTTGTAGTACCAAGTCTGCTCCTGATAGTATCAAGTTTAGTTTGGGTGGTATCAAGTCTGATTCTGATAGTGTCAAGTTCAGTTTGGATGATATCAAGTCTGATCCTGATAGTATCAAGTTTAGTTTGGGTGGTATCAAGTCTGATTCTGATAGTGTCAAGTTTAGTTTGGGTGGTATCAAGTCTGCTCCTGATAGTATCAAGTTTAGTTTGGGTGGTATCAAGTCTGATTCTGATAGTGTCAAGTTTAGTTTGGGTGGTATCAAGTCTGCTCCTGATAGTATCAAGTTTAGTTTGGGTGGTATCAAGTCTGATTCTGATAGTGTCAAGTTTAGTTTGGGTGGTATCAAGTCTGATTCTGATAGTATCAAGTTTAGTTTGGGTGGTATCAAGTCTGCTCCTGATAGTATCAAGTTTAGTTTGGGTGGTATCAAGTCTGATCCTGATAGTATCAAGTTTAGTTTGGGTGGTATCAAGTCTGCTCCTGATAGTATCAAGTTTAGTTTGGATGATATCAAGTCTGATCCTGATAGCATCAAATCTGATCCTAATGATCTGAATCTGGAAGAGAACATTTTTTTGTGAGTAATGAAACATGCCTACCCAGATACCTTAGAGATAGTTAGCACATAATGAAGGTGTGCATGGCTGACAGAGCCAATGATTCAGTCCTTGGAGATGTTCATTTTTTTCTTCTCTTTTTTTTCCTCTTTGTTTCCAATGTAAGGTAACAAAAATTAATAATAATTCAGTGTTTGAAATTGAAGCAGGGGTTCCACTAAGAAATATGCTGCTAAGATTCAGTGAAGCAGAAAAAAAACAATTCAAGTACGGATTGGTAAACTGGATCAAAAGTGTAATAGATTGCTTTTAATTTTATATCTGGTTTTAGGCACTGTCTATTTTCAACTCTTACCTGAAGCCACAACCAGTAACATAATGGGGGTGGAATGGGGTGGGGGAAAATAATTCTTCCTAACTTTTCTCATCATGATTTCATTTGATTTGATTTGATTTGAGGGAGTGCAGTTGCTTTTATTTTACCTTAATACCTGTAAGTTATTGTAACCTGATCAGTGTTGTAAAAATTTTACAGAGGGTAAGAAAAAGTCTTTTGGATTTTAATAACCTGTGAATTAAAAAAAAGAGAACAAGGTGTCTTATGAAAATGTTTGCAGTGTTGCTGACCTAAAATATGTTCTTCATTTAACTCCTTTCTTATTTCCTGCTGGGACTGCTAGTTTTTTGAATCCCAGGTTATGATGGTACCAGAGGCCTTGCTGCCCTAAGTACCCTCCCTAGCACCCCTTGAGGGATTTTTCATTTACTGCTTATAGTACCATGAAACAGGCATATTAAAGCTGCAGTTTGTGTCGTAGGTTGTATGAAATGCTGTGTCATTCTTAAACTGAGACGTATAATATTTTTGATGTATTGCTCTGTACACTCATCCATCTAAATTAGACATCTATGCAATAATAATCGATCGCTTTCATCTTAAACTTTTGCGAGTTATTTTAACTGTTTTATGATAATCGGCCTGTATGGCAGATATTTTTACGATGCTAAGTAGCCACATGTGTATATGAGAGAATGTCGAACGGCTTATAACATACGCCTCGCCTCTGATGGATATCCAATTTACTGTTTTGGCTTATTGTAGCATTTTTCACAATCTGGAAGACCGTCCCGAATGGGGAAATAATCTGTGGATATCTTCTCGGCCAAAGAGCCCAGGCAACTCACTTTGGCTGGCCAGGGAACAAATCGAGATGCTCACTCTCATCGGTTGTACGCCACCGAATTTATATCCACTCGATCATAGCCCCAGAATTATCCGATACAGAGAATTTCATTTGGAATTCGCAGTTGGAATATTAAATTATTAATATCATAGTAGTTCCAAATTCCAGTTGTTCACCAGCTCGCAATATTTTGTTTAAAGGAAGGTTTAGTTTTCTCTTTGGGATATAAAATGGTTTGTACATCGCAAAAACAAAACAAATTCCGATGCATATGATATCTCCTACTCTGCTTGTGTCAGATGCATTCATGAAAATGTCACAATTCTTTTTTTTTTTAATGTTTATCCTGGTAATAAAAAATGAAGTATGGATGGTTTTTTATCCTAGCAGCAGAAGCAGGTATATTTTGTCAGGGACTCTGCCAACAGAATATCCTATTTAATTTGAAGATAGCTATTACTCTATATCTACATCTATGAACGTATATGATCAACTTTGAAATGAAGTTTAGAGTAGACAATGCCCCACCATCTGATATCACCATACGTGGGTAAAGTTCTCTAGAATTTCTCACTAATTTGGTTCTCTCTTCGATCCTAAGCTTAGCTGTCTGTCTGGCACCTTTGTCCATTTTTTTTTCATTTTAATAAGCCTCCAAAGAGTTTCTGCTAGGATTAAAATGTCAGGTCCACTACCCTTTTTTTTATAAACCTTTCTTTCTACATAGTAAATCTGTGTTGTTTTCTTAATCTCTCACTCATTGTCATATTAACATTGCTTAAAATAGCAATACAAAATAGCCAAAACACAGTCTGTTGGATATATTTGACAGGTTAAAAAACTCGGCCAACTTGGTCCGAATGTGTTTTCAAAAGCAAAAGATAAATGAGGAAGAAAGATGGAATTGATAAAGACTGTCCGAACAAGTTTGTCAGTTTTTGACAAAAAAAATCAAGAAAATTGTCCTTTACTTTCATGAAGAAGAAGAGAAAGGAAAATACTGCATGTTGTTTTAGTTGGAGAACCAGTTTTTCATAATGCTGCAAAACAACCAAACAAAAAGGTGGTAGGGTGTGGTAAACATGATTGCCAAATGTGCAGTTAACACAGTATTTTTTATGGTGCTTAGTTCAGCACCCACTTTGCAGGATAATCAGAAATAAATAATAGATACCAGGAATGGTGATATCGGTACAGTAGAATTGAGACTAGAATGTCCAAGTTTTTATTTAGATTCCGCCAGATTTCATTTTGAAAGAGATTTCAATTTGAAACCATATCAGGAAGGGAGTGACCACTAAGTAACACATGACACAATATGTCAGAGCAGTGTCGGTATCTGTTACACAAAACATTTTGAACACATTTCTTGGCATGATCCTAGACTTTAAGTGTCCTTGGGGGGTAGGGGGAGGATGTGGACAAATCTAGTGGTGGTATTTAAGAAATATTTAAATTCTTCAATGAATAATACACCAAGTTTATCGAGAAAGGTTACCTCGTTATCGTTTTCTACCATTACAAAGTCAACAGGGTCCAACTGACTTACTAGGCTGAAAGCAATGTATGTGCAGAGCCTCTCAATTGAGCTCTTTTACGGACCTGACGAGAGGAGTTAAGGGTCAGGGTCAGAGAGAACCAAAATCTCTCTTTTTCTCTTAAAGAAAGCAATGTGCAGGGTAGTTCAGTAGGTTCCTCAAGCCTAAAAATTTTAATAACCAATACATGCATACCCAAGGAAGGCAAAATTTTGTGGGTTCCATTTTTTTTCTTTTCTCGTTACGTAGACCTGTTGCAGTATTACAGTATTATTTTGGCCCATGGGCTGCCTAGGGAGAACCTGTGCTGTATTTTATGAGACATTTTATGTTTTAAATATCAAAGCCTTAGTTGTGGATGTTCTTTCTGCACATTTCTGTTTTCTAGTTTTTTCTTAAAACTAACTGTACTTTTTATTGATACCAGCAAAAACAAAAGACTTGTCGTAACGAGAATGGCATAGTTATTGCTTCTATATGTTTCTTTCCTTCCTCTCCCCCCCCCTCCCCCCTGCCCAACTTTTACCCCCTTTTTTCGTTCGTTTCCCTTTATTTTAAGTTTTTCCATTCCGTTCATCTTCTTCTCTAAGATAAGATTGCTCAGGTATTAAAGACAAAACAATATTGATCATGAGAAGTTTTTACTATTAATTTTTGATATCATATATGTTATGTTTCATCATGTAGTAGAAGAGGTATTCTTTTTAAAAAAAAAAATTGGTTTTAATCAGATGGTTTTAAGTCAATAGATTAATGATATCTAGGAACGGTTTTGGTCTATTTTGTAGGTAATATTCTGATATAACGTTTCGATCATTGCAACAATGATTAGTTTTTATATTTCTATATTTCAAAGATAAGATGTTTACTTTTACAAGTTGTATTACAATCAGGAAGACACCCCCCACCCCCCCCCTCTATGATAAAATTTAAATCCCCTTGAAATTTGGTCTCTAGTTTTGTTAAAAGCATTTTTTTTTTGCATTTCATGAAAAAGAAGGGGAAAAAACCCATTCAGGCCAAGTGTATACTAGAGCATAAATATAGGAGATATTTTCCACTGGGTTAAAACGTGAATATGTTTATAAAAAACTTTGTGATTGGTCCACAACACATACACAAGAGATGTACCTTGGCCAAGTCTGAGTCTGGTGTTGCAAATATGGGCTTAGAGGTAAAGTCTTCATTGTCCAGTGGGTGATTATTGTAGGTAATTTACATGTTGATTGCACGGGTGGGCCAAAAAGTCATGAATACATTAACAAAGACCTATGTACTCATTGATACGCGAAAGGAAAACAAAACGAAAACGAACAGTGCATGTGGGTCGTAGCAACAGAGTAATCAGCGATCGGCTGCTTCATCGTTTATAATCTTTTTGTTGGGTAAGAGGAATAAAACCTTTGCGATAATGTAATTAAAATTTTTACACAGAATACAGTCTGAAGTCACTCTGTTAGCAGCTGTCTACTTACTTCTTCTTTGTCAAAGTCTCTTTGCTTCAACAAGACTGTTGTTTTTGCCTCAGGAATTTCATTGTCATTCATTTTCTTGGAATATGTCATTTTATCTGAATTTCTCAAACATTTTTCAACCGTACAAAATGAACTAAGAGTTGGTTTCAGTGATCGTGTGATAGCAGAATTTTTCCCAAGATGAAGGAGACATTGTTGTGGAAAGTCTTATCGTCAGTCAGTTTATGAAATCTCCGATACGGGATGACTGAGATCATAAATCGTGATTGCATTCACTTACTGACTATTAAAATTCATGTCTAATAAAATTAAGAGATGATATTTTTTATGAAAGCCAAAGATATTAAATATAAAGGGGAACAAACATGAAAAGTGGAGGAGAATGTAAAATACGTTTCTTTGAAAAGCAAATTTTTGGCCAAGATCATTTTGACCTCTGTAAACAGGGAGTGACCATGTGTGGCGAATTGCCTTTATGAAACTGTTTGACCTTGTACAGTATGGTTTAGAATTTTGTTAGTCTCACTGGCCACTGACAGTGTATGGAGTGAGTGCAGTACAATACGTGGTTTACAATTTATTCTATCAAGTAATCACATTAGGTTTACCCATTAATTAATGCACATTTTTTTTTCTCAACAATCTTATCAAACCCAGTAATATTGCTCAAGATAACAGCACAACTTATCAAAGTAAGATAGTTTTGCTAAATTTTTGATATCCTTAATGAAAGGTTTAAAAAAAAATTGAGTTGATCTTGGCATGGACCCTTGGGTGTTTCCTCATAGTGTAAAACGAATCCTCCCCAAAGAATACCCCCAAACCCCCCCCCCCCCAAAAAAAAGGCCACTAAATGGAAAGGTGGTTGGTAATGGTGGATGTCTTGATCAGAATGGGGTATGGAGTTTGGCCAGTGAAGTGTCACAGAGATTGTAACATTTATAATCAGTGCATGATAGTGAGGTCAAATCTCTCTGAAGATAAAATAGACAGGGAGAGGGATGAGATCCCGTTAAGGATAAATTTAGAGATTGTAACCGGAAGAATTATTTGCCTCATGTTGTTTTCCTACCACATGATCAGTAAGCAGCACATTATGAACACTTGTTGTAACATATTATTCTATAAGTAAGCAATATTATGTGAAAAAAATACAAAAAATCAAAATTAGATATTGCTGATAGAATAAAAGAGTTTAGTCCATTCTTTTTACAAGTTTGTGTCATTTTATTCTTTGCATCTTGTGTCCTTAAGGGCATTGAAGACTTGTCCCAAACCGCATGCCGCCCTCTGAAAAAAAAAATTAACTGTCCGTTGCTTGGAAGTGAAGATTTCTTCTTGTTGCTACAAAATGCAGACAGTAATGAACCCTGTTACCTTGTTATCTTTTATCTGGACCTGAGATCAGGGAGTTCCATAACAACTCCCTGTTGAGATGTCCATCGCTGCTATGTACACTGTTGTGGGTATTGACTGTAGCTGCATGTATTGACTGTACACTAGTGTCTAATTACCGACGGTAGCAAGCTGTGTGTGTATTTTCTGGGATCAATGGTGGTGTCTAACACTTCTGTTACACCTCATTCGAAACTAGGTCAGATTACCGGCATCAGACGTTTCTTTGTGCACGAATCTTCACTCCCTTTAATATCTGGATCGATTGGTCCAACAAGAACAAATTATTATTTCAAGTTTAGTAGAAGAAAGGATTATGTGCAAATGAGGATTAAGGTCACTGCCTAACTCGGTCGGGGGAGGGGGAAGGCAGGGGTGAAGGATTTTGGTGTTGATTATTATTGATTAGCACAATTTTGCATTTACAGCTATTTGTACAGACCAAAATTTATGCCTGAGAGTGCACTATACGTTTTTAAAACTTTATTTGTTTTCCCCTCCTTTATAAAATACTTCCTTTGCCTCTGGCCCTTCCACATTTCTTCAGCCCCAATCCTTAATCAGTCGGGGCTCATGAGGTTAGATGACTGGGGGTATTTCTTTTTACAAAAGCGGTTATATCGGGCACCATGCACATTTGACTTGAGACACTACCACAATATAATGTGACAACATCGGTAAATTTAAAACAGCGAATTTTCTCACATTTGCCTAGAGAATTCGAAATTTGTCCCTTGATATTAGTGCCGTCTGATATTAACTCGTCACTTTCCACCCTCCCTACCCCCTCACCATGTTTACCCCTAAAAAGAAGTTTTAAACTGTTACATGACCAATATCGCATTGAGGAGCAAATTTATAACATATGATGTTTCTGCACCTCTCCGACGGCTCGCTCTGACTAACATCCACATTTAACGAAAAAATTTCTTAAAATTTTCCTGATTTTCACACCGTCTGTATACTTTGAACTATGCTCTCTACGACATGGAGAAATCAATGATATTTGGAGCTATGGCAAAACAATCAATCAATCACATGTCATATTGTCATTATTGGTCTCTTTTGCGACAATGGTTGGAGATTTACATTACTGTGTAGTTGCGTTATGGTACTTAACGAGTTGTTGCTGTACGGTGGTACATTACGGACATGAAAAAAAAGTTGTCAAAAAGTCGAAACCATTCTCGGAATTTTAGTTTTATGTCTTGACAATTCGACACTTAATCTCGAACTTGTGACCTTTAACTTAATCTCAGTTATAAATTACAGAAGTGGCCTGATTTTTTTCACCTCCAACTTGAAGTGATAGGCTCATGTTTGTCATGTTTCTTCTCAACGGATAAATAGCCTCAAGTCTTTTTTCATTGCCATTTTTACATTTTTTTCGAAACTTATAAAGTTCTGCTATATTATACGGTTTGCACGGAGATGTGTGTATATAAAGTCAGTTGAAGGAAAACTGAAACAGCGGTGCAACCATGCGTGTGTATTTGTGAGTGATATTGTTGTCTGGGGCTGTTGTTGTCGTGTAGACATCAGTAGTACGGTAGATCCTCCGTAATATTTTATTAAAGTCCTACGAGTCGGCGACTTCCTTTTCCCCTTTGATGTATGCCTCGGAAAACAAGCACGTACACTGCAAACAAGTGTGTTTTAGACTCTGATTGAGGACCCCCATTGTTTTTTTCTATTGTACGAATTCACGTATCCCTGACCATAACAATACCTATTAACAATACAATTCTTCTGAGGAAGGTTAGAGTACTTATAGGTACAAACAAAATAGGAAAGTAACATGGATTAAAAAATCGGAAATTTTTTTGACCCACTCCTTGCTCAGAATTTGACTTTCTGAAATTCTCCTTTTGTCTCATATTTCGACGATATATTTCAACATCTGTCGATTCCCACTTCTTTTGAAAAAGAAACTTATTTAGGCTTAAAAACACGAGATTTGAAGGTTAAATATGTAAGTTCGACAGTTCCGACAATGATCTCAAACCACTACGACATGTGTCTAGTGATTTTATACAAATTTCAAGAACGAGTAACAAATGCGACGGATTATGAACGTTATATATATAATATGATTGTCTGAAACTATTTTTATTTTTTAATTTGCTTATGATGATGGTTCGGTACTGGTTATGAATGCCATTCCTCGTTAGAACGAGGTAACTAATTACGCCTTTGTGCCCTGTTGCTATTCGTGCGTTAAGTTCCATCCTCTCACACAGTCCAAGTATCTTGGTTTTGTAATATTCCTTGGAACGAAGGTGCGTACCGGGGGTTCGTAAGAGGCTGCACCAACATACCCCACCTGGGCAGGGGCGTCAATCCGATTTAAAACATGGGGGCGTAATCGATTCGAGTATTCTGGCCGGAAGTACTATCTAAGCGGAGCGCCACCATCAGTTGGCGCACAGCGTACCAAGAAAATTTCAGATTTCAATACCTGCCAGATCGCTTGAGATGGCACTTACCAGGCTGGATAGCAGCCATCTAGTTGCGTGATTTCAAGAGAAAATGACAAATTCGTCACTCAGGAAATCTGCAATAAAGTTCATGCGACCTTAATTTTGGTGGATTATTTCTTTTATTAGTGATTCCAATTGACATGAACATTAGAACCCAGTGCAAGTTGACAAATGATGCGGCGAACTGGAAACCCCAACCCCATTTTGCCCATTGTTTCAGGATAGAATATCCCTCATTTGTTCGAACCCGTGACAACTAACAATCTGTGAATAAATTTACTTCGAAATGGGCACATTATATTGCACCAAGTCGGTCAAGGAATGACCCCAGGGCCTCAGATATAGCCCTATAGGAACGATGTCCCAAAATGTCCCGGACATTATAGGCGAAGGAAGTTATCCGCCGCGACTGCATGCGAGAGGGCAGACTTTTTGAACTAGTTTAAGGCTCCGGCCGCACCGTTATCCGCACACAGCTTGTAGTTTCAATATCAAGTTTCGCTCGTCGCGACAAACAGACAACGTTGCAGGTCTACCGATGTGAAAAATCTCGGTCACTTTTCATATTGTAACGCGCCGTCCTCGGTGGTGAGCGCAAGGAAGAGTGGAAATGCGGGAACACAGGAATGAGGCTGTCGACAGGAGATATTAAAGTTTACCCGTTTATTTACGATCTATATACATGTCAAGATGGTGCACAGTGGTCGTGCATTACAGAGGCAATTATTAAATACGAAACCAGGTTTTAACACATGCTTAGAAGTCGATGAAGTTAAATACAACACAGTACATTACTAATGGCGGGTCTCGACACGGAGGGCAGAACGATAGACTTCGGCGCTGAAGATTGGGCTATGGTGAACGGCGGCGCAGTTGGCGGATTGATGAACTGCGGCGCAGTCGGCGGAATGGTGAACAGCGGCGCAGTCGGCGGAATAGTGAACAGCGGCGCAGTCGGCGGAATGGTGAACAGCGGCGCAGTCGGCGGAATGGTGAACAGCGGCGCAGTCGGCGGAATGGTGAACAGCGGCGCAGTCGGCGGAATGGTGAACAGCGGCGCAGTCGGCGGAATGGTGAACAGCGGCGCAGTTGGCGGATTGGTGAACGGCGGCGCAGTTGGCGGATTGGTGATCGGCGGCGCAGTCGGCGGATTGGTGAACTGCGGCGCGGATTGGTGATCGGCGGCGCAGTTGGCGGATTGGTGAACTGCGGCGCAGTCGGCGGATTGGTGAACTGCGGCGCGGATTGGTGATCGGCGGCGCAGTTGGCGGATTGGTGAACTGCGGCGCAGTCGAACCGAAGTGTTGAACCTGGTCTTCTAGGTTATTTTACTCGTCGTCCGATCCGACTTCCTGGGCTGTTCCACCACTGTTTTTGCCAATAGATGACTCGTTCGTCTCCTAACTCATGGTCAGAATCGTTCTACCCCTCCTATTCCGAGCCGGGAACCGCCCCTCGTCCGAGCCCGCAGTTGCTTTTAAACAGAAACTACTTCCTATACCTATAACGTGTGAACCTACACTTAAACCTATTAGAAACATAAACCACGCCCAGTCTACAACCATCAACCAATAAAACACAATTAAATACGACATGCGTGCTGGTCAAGATTTACCCAGACCTAACATTTTTGGCCCCCCGGAACGTAAACTAGACGTCCTACTCAGTGACCTCCAAAGTCGGTCAACAAGAGAGAGTTCCCCCTTAACAGTTGTTCATAAATCAAGCAAGTGACACCCCCTTATAAGATTTTATCTAACAAACAATTCCTGTAAAGCGTCTAATAATGTGAAGAATCAACCCAAGTTAAAACATTTGATTGGAGAAAATACTTGTTAACGCTAACGACAAACAATGAGCTTTGACGTGTCGTTACAATATAAATGAACTTCTTATATTCGATGATATGAATCCTGAGATGTATAAGCCCTAACCTAATAGAGCCACGACACTACTCTTTTTCCAAATGTGTGTGTGTTGGGGGGGGGGGGGTGAGGGGGACATTTGATAGTGTGCACTCCACTAATCGAAATGTGGGGAGCGTGTCCCCCAGGATTGAAGCCCATGCACCCGGGTGCGGGTGCGGGTCGCGGTGATGAAAAACAAACTAAACAATTTTGTGCAAGGGCGGCACTACCATCAGTTTCCCAGGCCCGTTCCTGAAATACTGAGGAACTCCTTTTACCTGTTTCCCAAACCTACTGCATAGTTGGTATTTGCTGTCAGTATTTCATCGATGTATCATCGGTAGAGATGTGTGAATAGCCTTTCTGGCAGCACATCACCAAGTTGCGTAATATATAAGTTTTGACAACCAAGCTTAAGGAAGTATCCAACCAAGGATAAGGAAGTACTCGAGAGGGTCCAGAGGAAGGCTACTAGTTCCTCATTAGTTCCTCAAAGGGTTGAAAGGCGGTCACAGCTGCAGATATCTCACCACACTGGAGCTTAAGAGATTACGTGGTGACTTGATTCACTGTTTTCAAGATTGTGTATGGTTCTGACAATATATCCCCCACTGACTTTTTCATGTTTGCTAGTAGTAGTTGTACCAGAAGTCATTGTCTTAAACTCCAGAAGTTTCGAGTATGATTAATATTCGGCATAACTTTCTTTTTCTAATAGGGTTGTGAATGAGTGGAACGGTTTGCATGAGAAAGGTGAACTTGCAAGTAGTGTGAATGGGTTTAAGAATACTTCGGACAATCGCTTTAAGCATGTAATCGGGTCTGATTTTTCGTGTCTTCTGTCCCCCCCCCCCCCTCTGGCATATAGGGTCCTTGATAGGGACTTGAATGTCCTTCCCTGCTCATTTTTTTTCTACTAAACTAATTCGTAATATATCAGTTTTGACAACCACTTCTTAGAAACGGTCAGCTAGCTTAAATTTAGCGCAAAACAATGAGGTAAACAGATTTGGTCTTTGTGACACTGATTGCAAAGCGGGTAAAAGGCGTTTCTGTATATGAAAGACTGCTCAGTCTAGAATGGCTGCTCAATTAAAGTGGTACACTTGATTAGTGATTAGTGGCATGATTAGTGAAATGGAAAATAGGGAGGAAAATTAGCTCTGGTTTACTGTGAGTATAGCAGGGGCGCAATCACCTTTTATGTGCTCCCCCACCCCCACCCCTTTGAGAATTTTTGGTAAACTAGATGGTGCTAAAATGTTACATGGCGCTATATTTGTTAATCTTTGAAGCAATGTTTACGTTGTACCGCATAGACATATGCCTACTATATTTTTTATGAACTCTACGCTAAGAAATGCTGAATTTAGCTTCTCATTGTAATGCTCTCTCTACTCAATAAGTAAATAAGTCAAAAAGACAAAAAAATATATATATATTTGAAGGTAAGTTTTTTTATTATTAGTTTCTTATATTCCAGTTGAAACCGTTTTCCAGTTCATATATATCTCATGCTGATACACCAAACCAGAAAAGTTGTGTTTTTATTTTCCGCTCCATTGCCCCCTTCTAAATCTAGTAGGCTTAAACCCAAAGAAATTCCATCCGGAAGTGAATTATCTTTGGTAATACTTACGAACTTTACTAGCCAAAAGCGCAATACAACCCACTCCTGATTGCAAAGAAGGTCAACCATTTCCGTACATGTAGACTAAAGGGCAAAAGGAACGACGTAAATTGCTTACGTATTTCGCCCCTGTCATCCATATATGCACCCCTTAACGTAAACAAATCAATTGTATTTTGAGCCATCGTCAGTACAAACTTTAAATGTCCAACTGCATACACCGCATGTTTACCGCACATCATATGTACACTACACCTAGGCTACCGTACACTCACTCAGTGTACGCAAAGAATATGAACTTCATTCACTATATATTCGCTGTACATGGTCGTTCAAGCAGACCAGCTGTGAAGTTCCTCCTGATACGCTCGGTTCCTGGGATGTGTGACATGGTAACTTCCAATTGAATAACACCGGAACGTAGAATACCAAGGAACTTACCTCAAAATAATTGCGTGGGCTTGGTGGAATTTTCATATTTTTGTTTAAAGCAGTTGTGAACTTAAAAAAGAAACACGAGGGAGTTTTGTTTTATGAAGAAACGGAAGACATTGGGAAACTTGGTCGGTAGGTTTACATACCTTATAGTATACCAGCGAGTCTTCTTTAAGTTAGTCTAACTGTTCAGCATAGTTTTGTGCGTGCGAAAGTTTGGACTTGTTGAAAGTGTTAATCGTGGGATATATGAACTATAACTTGTAAGCCTAGGCGTAAGTTAGTAACTTAGCCTACTTGTACTGTAAGTTGTAGGAGACCAACGATTTAGACATAATGTGCCATTTTGTCTGTTAAATGTGAGATGGCATTTGTAAAGGAAAAAAAACAACACGATAAGAAAGTATTGGTATTTGTAGGCCTACTACTAATTAATTAGGTCTAGCCTAGGCTGAACAATTTAAATATCTTTGTGATTGGTAATTTCTAAATGAGGCCTGTTGTACTTGTAGACCCATGCCTAGATACAATGTGGCTAAGTTGGAGATTAAGTTATTTTGTTACCTTTCTAAGTACCTTTCTAAGTGTTCATTCTCAAGTCCAGGTAACTAGTGTAGCACCATATCCAGTTATGTTTGTGTGCATGAGTCAGAAAATAATCTATACGTACATACCGATTATTCTTGGACATAGACCTTTCATTATGTATTTGTCATATTTATATTGGTAATTAATACCATTGATGTTTCCTTCTTTCACTGGACAAAGTTAAGCTGATTGCATTGAGATTGTTTGAATGAAAATAGCATAAGAATAAGTGGTTATAGTGACTTTAAACCATACTAGCTACAGTATATACTAGTGTGCAACATGTTAATTAACATATATACCACAGTACACTAAGTTTGTAGGATATACAAAGTTACTATACACCACTATACTACAACACCACTGATATTGATGATGTTACACTTCTTCAGAAAACTGTTTCGTCAAAAGTTTATGAAACTATATTAAATGTATAGGTGGTCATATATAGGTAAAACTTTGTAAAAGTTACATAACTACAGTACAGTGATAGGCATTAGTTCAACGTCTTCAAGTGTACCATAAACTGATCCTTCCAACATAACCAACTGGTGTCAGTTTTCCACCTGTTCAGTATACTGGGCTACTATAGACCTCTGTTCATTGCCTCAGGACTCTGACTTAGTTGATGCTTTAATAGCTCGATGTAATGTTTAACGAAGAGACACTTCTTGAATTAAGTATTACTGCAGTACAGTATATACGTACATTTATCATTGTATCTTGTGGCATATGCATCCAAGGATATCATATATTCAGTATTTACTGATACTTAATAATAATAATAATAAATTAGATTTATAAAGCGCTTTACAATGTAACTCAAGGCGCTGTACATACAATCTAAATCTATTACATGTACAATCTAAATCTAATATAAATCTAATAAAAAGCAACAAACTTCCATGGTAACATCTACAGCCTTGAAATGCACTGTGAACCCAGTGGGGTCACCAAAGATGGGGAGAGGGAGCATGCCCCCTGAAAAAAATGTTCCATGCCCCCCCTCCCCCAAAGAAATTTGCTATAGATTGAGTCTAAAATAAAACAAGCATGCTGATCCACAACTCACTCCTAATTACTGTACTGTAAATGTATGCAAACAGTGTTAGTCAAGTATGTACATTGAAATGTACTCATGTTCTGGTGAAGATTGTGTTATTTTCACTGCTGAACTCCCAAGACATTGGATTTATATTGAATTATTTATGAACATGCAATTTGCATAGCATAGAGAGAGGTAGAGCACATGTACATGATGCAAATTTGTGTTTGAACTTTGTTCAGTGATCCATGCTGTACCTATACACATGTAATTGTTGCTTAAATTGTAAATTTCAAATTCAATATTTAAAGCATTCTGTCAAGGTTATCATCTGTTCTGGTGAGACACTGCCTTGTATATTGTGACTTCTAAATTATTATAGGAATCTATGTGTTGGTGGTCGTGCGTGTGCATCCACAAACATGTGTGTATACAGTACTGTGGCTTACTTGTGTACATACTGTGGCTTGTACGTTAATACAACATTATATTACAAACTGGTACAGGATGTTTGTGTTTTTGTTTTTTTGACTTGTTGTTTAGATCCATGCATTCTAGTGAGTACTTGAATCCTGTTGTGTTTGAAGGATATTGAGGTCAACAGGGTTAAAGACAAGTCTCATGAATACCTTTGTAAACAAACTGCAAAAGTTTAAACCAGCTTTAAGGAACTTTATATTTAGTTTGTAGTACTGCAACTGAGATACTTTATAACAAACCTATTGCATTTTTTGGAGTTCTAAGGACATTAGGCACAAAATTAATCTATTACACATTTGAGAGTGGTGGCCAATTGGCTAAGGCGTATGACTTGTGATCCCAAGGATTGCTGTGTTGATTTCTGCCTAGTTCATTACGTTGTGTCTTTGGGCAAGATGCTCTATCTCAATTGCCTCTCTCCACCCAAGGGTTAAGTGGGTACAGTACCTGTGAGGTTACTTGTCATTGGGTGCAGTATAAAACTGCAGCTGCCTGGAGGGATTGTCTCAGGGAGATGCTATCATCGCATGACCAGGGGTACAATATCAAGTCTGTATCGCTTTGAAACCTATCGCTGGTATAAATTAGCGCTATATAAATCGAATATAATTATTAATATTAATATGTTGTAGATCTTGGCAAACACTGCATGCTCCACTCCAGGTTGCACTTCTATAATTTAACAAATGTTTTAATTTTTTTCTTAAAATGACCCTAATGTAAGTTCAGTTCAGTTCAGTTCAGTTCAGTTATTATATATTTCGCATGTATACATAGGCATCAGGCATACAAAAACAGTGCAGTAATGGTATATACAGGATACTAGAAAAAAACTTAAAATGTTTATCAAAGCTAGTAACCCTAAAGAAAAAAGAAAGAAAATAACAGAACAAAGTAAGAAAGAAAAACAAAATGTACAAAACAAAATTGACAATAATATCAATCACGGTACTTGGAAGTTAGTTG
This sequence comes from Apostichopus japonicus, assembly GCF_037975245.1. Lineage (NCBI taxonomy): Eukaryota > Metazoa > Echinodermata > Holothuroidea > Aspidochirotida > Stichopodidae > Apostichopus > Apostichopus japonicus. The sequence continues at coordinate 15,126,762 of NC_092563.1, read as the reverse complement.
ATACCTAAATGAAGCACATGATTTCGAATATCTAATACCAGTTGGGAGATTATTCCATATTTTATAACAGTAATTGTTTAGCAGAAACTTTCCATGTTTCAACATCTGAGGCTCACCAATGAAAATAGCTGCACTAATTACAGTAGTCTAACACACAGGCCATTAGGTCAGTTCCTGAGCTTCAACACAAAACTCAACATTTTGGGTAAAATATAAGAATAGTGGATTTTGGAGGAGAGGGGATGATAGAATGAAAAGAGGTGTGATTGTGGGTTCTAAAGTAGATACATTTGACATTCCATGAATTAATAAATTCAGGTATTTTAAATCTTTCTTTTCTTTTCTTTCAGGCCACTTACTGTCCATGTGGACCATAAATACCAGCCCTCACCATATCGTATTGACCAGTCGTTTCCAAATTTGGTTATGATTATTTTTTTCGCAACCATCTTTGCAACATCCTTGTCACAGTATGCCATTTGACTGTGTATGTTTGAACTGCCATTATCTGCAAAATATTTGAAGAAGTGTCCAGCCAGAATCCATGACCAGCTTTTCAAAGGGTGAATAAAGGACTCGTTTTCATCTAATCAACAAGAACTTGTCAGTTATATAATGAATGACTGAAAAAACATGATGTTCGGTCCTCATCAATCTACAGCTAAATTCTCCACGCACTCTTTTGCACACATCAATTTCGTCCAAGCTGGTGATTGCCTGAGCTAGTTTCCATTGTTTTTTGTTGTTTTTGATGTATACGCTTTTCCCCCTTCTTCTTAATTAAAAGGGTGAATCAACCCGTACTCGTCTCAAAATGTTCAAAAAAGGAAAGGGCGATAAGGGCAGAAAGAAATATTCTGAGCCTGCCATGCCATCGAATTCTCCTCTGGGGAAGAAGAACAGCGCTCCTCCATCGGTCGGCTATATGCCGCCGTCCTTTGCTCAACCGCCGTTGAGAAAGGTCAGCGAGGCCACGGATCACGGTTCCAAGCAATTTGTCAACGAGAACGGTAGCGCGAGAGAACCGTCCGGGAATCGGAGAAGAGCGGGTGTGGTGGATCACCCCTTCGATGGGATCAAACCGTTTACGCCAAAGGAGAATAACTTTACCGAGGAGGAGATTGTGAGAATCAAGAGAGATTTGGCATTTGGCACAAGTATGAAAAGATTCTTTCTGAAGAAGAAACCGGAATTAATGGCGTTTGAGGTTAATATGGAATCCAGGCAACTCATCATGACACAGGCCAAGAATAGGTTGGAGGGTGCTAGTAAGTTTATTAAATCATTTTTTGGAAATTAAGCACAAAAAAAATCATATTTTAGTTTCTCTAGCACTATTACTTAACAACTGTTTAGAAAAATAACAACCGAACCGAATCAGCTGTGTCTCATTTTTCAGGTCTCCAGGAACATTCTGTTCATCTGATCAATGTAATTCTCATGACATTACTTTTTGATGGTGAATGTGAAGTTAGCTCCATGAAGCAAAACCATGCTGTTTCAATTTACATTAAGGTCTTTTTTTATGTAAGTGGGAAACTAGATGATGTCAACCATATCCTATTAGCCATGGAAGGTTATGCCTTGAATACCCAATTTTGAAGTTTATTTATAGAGGTGGTCATAATTAACTAACTGTATGGTCTCTTTAATTGTTACAAGCCGAAAAGATGCTCTGTAAAATACATATCGTGACACGGAGATACAGTTAATACTGCCCCCCTGACTCCTGTGAGTTGATTGGATGATTGCAAGCCTACAGAATTGGGTTAGGGACAGGCCAAGTTGCGAGGACTGCACCATTTAATTTACGGGTAACTTGCAAAATGTGTCTGTTTCTGTTTACCCAAGGACGCCGTACAGAGCACCCCACACCCAACTTAATGCCGTACCCTTTACCCCGTAGTTTTGCATTTGGACCTTTTTACTGCACACTTGGGAGGTGGCATAATCCCCAACAGTACCCTTTATGATTTCATCTCCCTACATGTAATGTAATCAGAATTGTGAGTGACTGTAAGGGTAAATAAGGGTAACTGTGTGAGTGTGTTTAAGTGAGTGTGAGCAAAAGTGTCTCCTCCTAGACCACAAGTCCGATCAACTTGGAACTTGGTGGGTACGTGCCTCACCATGTACTGTAAACTCGTGCCTGCGTGTTTGATGATGTCAGAGGTCAAAGGTCAAGAAACCTAAAACTTGGTTTTTAACCTTTTTATGCTTGTCAACATGTAGGAAAAAGGCATTAAGCCTTACGATATGTAGAGAATGATGAGACCAATTTTAAAATAGGACAGATTTTGGTGTTTTAAGGTTAGGTCAAAAGGTCAATGTGCTTCAGAGGTCAAATGGACCTAAATTGTGTGGAGGAGATGAGATTTGCATCATCTTGTTGTTGTTGTTGTTATTAATGTCACACTATAATTAACTCACTCCCTTGACCCTTCATCCAAACCTGTTGGAAAAACGCTTGTTGCCATGGGACCTCGGTTGAGGACATCTTAGACGTGTTTTTTCAACTCTCTGTTCATTTTCTCTCACAGTTAGAATTTCCGAGATCAAAGAAGTCAGAGAAGGTTGGCTCAGCAAGGAATTCAAGAATTGGCCGGAAGAGAAAGTATCTTGCACTGTGAATCTCTGCTTCATTATCTTCTACGGAAGCGAATTCAACTTGAAGAGACTATCACTAGCAGGTGTGTACCTTCCGTTCAAGGCTTTCATAAATGTGCTAACGACTCGTTACCAGAGACGACCGTTTTACAATAGTTCATGATGTAAATTAATATACTAAAAACTAAAAAAAAAATCGGAAAAAAAAAAAATCGAAAAAAAAAATTTGAAAAAAAACTTTGAAAAATCCCCCCAAAACAAAGCAGTCACACTTCATTTCTGATATTGATAATAAGTATGGTTGAATCTTAGCTACAGTAGAAAGTGTCGTTTTATGCAAATGTTGCAGTTTAAGATTTATTCAAGATATGTGCTAAGTCAAAGAGAATTTGTATGCAGACAGCTTCAATACCGCAGATTGCAAATTCCATTCAATTGTAAAAATAAACAATTTTCGCATAGAGTGTAGGATATATGACATCATTTTAGAGGAAGAGGCTTGTGGGCATGCTTCCATCTAGAGCTATACGTCTAAATGTTTCTGTCACTCAAATGTACTGTATCTACATGATTTGTTGTTTCGAGGAAGTGCGATGTGCGCATACATCATGTAGTGCTGTGTTTTTTGTCAGATCTTAATTTGTTTTTTGTCGTGATAAGGACTTGATCTAATGTTATTTACAGATGCCACTAATTAAACATTTCCTGCCCAAAGTTTGTAATAACTCTCTAAGTTGTATTTACAGTGCAACATTTGTATGCAAACTTACTCTGTATACGTACAGCTCATTGACCCTTTTTGTGCATTTCTACTTTGTGTGATGGAAAGGGTTTTACTGTATGATATTAATACACAATGTTATGGAAGAAAAAGAGTCATTCTGAGGTTCACTCAGTTTCCTGCATGACTTTGAGACTTTACTACAGAAAGGGTGAAGATTACAATTTAGGTATTCTCTTACGAAAATTATCAGCCTCACGATACGGAACGAGTTGGTTTTTTCATATTTTTTGCTGGTCTGGTTCTTAAGTACATCAAAGCCTTGTTATGATACAGGTCGTAATCACCATTGATCTGTGTTTGCGTGTCTCACAAGTTAACGCTGTGATAGTTGTACGTCCTGAGGGAACTGTCGATGGTAGTACCAGTCGGCATTTTTACGATTTGAAGCATTAGAGATGCTCTACGAGCTTTTGAAGAAAAGGTTCCTGCTGGATTAATGGAATCAGGTTAAGATAACCCAACGCAATTTAACAATAATCAGATTTTCCCGAAAATTCTACTAATGCAACAGAGCCCTTTTTAAAACGATGGGGCCTCAGAAAGTCTCATTGACTACACTGCCATGCGGACACCTTTCTCTTAACAAAAATTTTAAATTTGGCTAATTTACTTCGCTCCTCGCTTACCTGTCTCTTCACAACCTTAGCACCTCATTCTACCGTGCTTATAAAGTCCTGGTAAAATAATAACACTGTTCGCCCTCTATGACCGGACCCCCTGGTCACTGCCCTTCCTTCTAATTCTACCATTAAAAGAGGTTTTCCTTGCCACTGTTGGTGATAATGCACCGACAAAGAGCTAATCATCTTCAAAACTAAATTGCAAAATCCAAAACATTGGCTGTTTTACATCCAATCACTCATTAAAATAATTTCATCCTCTTTGTATCGCATTTGGCATCCAGCCTTTCTCCGTGAAGTGCAGCATACTTGTTTTCACAGTTTTTCTGTTATTTATATAAATCATACTGATTTTATAGCTATTAATTGATACCAGTAAATGGTTCTTTAATGTAGATTGCCAGCATACATTAAACAGCACTGTAAGGATTAATTGTAAGATGTTTAACTATAAATTTAACCGGAAGCAATGTCCATTTATATCGATGGTAAGATTTCCAAAAGCACACCCTGTTGCAGTATACCTTGTTTTCATCAAAGTGCCACCATGAGTTGGCGCGAAGCGTACAAGAAAATTTTGGCTGAAAATGCCTCCCAGATGGCTGGAAATGGCACTTCCCAGGCCTTGTAAGTTGCATCTTAGCATTTTCTCTTTGAACTTACTAGCGATATCATAAAAAGATAAAAAAAAATATGCTCAAGGGGAGGAGGGGCGGCTGCCCCCTTCGCCCCCCCCCCTTGGCTACATGCCTGGTTTGCCTATGGTTGGAACAGTTTATTTGCCCTTGTGGAATTGTATAAATAAAGTAGTCTTGTGTTTGCCTGTGGTTGGAACAGTGCAGAAGTTGAGAGGGGACAGGAAAGCATCATTACGTAAATAAATTAAACAGAGGGGTTTCAACGTTTGGTATTTTGAGTTCTTTCTTGTATATTAATAATAATAATTATAAATTATATTTATTTAGCGCTTAATACAGCGTTTCAAAGCGCTTTACAAAGTAGGAATGAGACAAAGGAAACCAAGGAAAAAAAGAAACTAGGAATCAAACAGAAATGTTTTGAGTTGTCTCTTGAAAATACAAAGGGAAGGAGAGTCAGGAACGTGCAGTGTATAGTCCTACTTGCCTAATTGGGCACCAGGTCTACAGAATTTCACAATTAACCACCTGCGAAAATTTGCAAATTACTGAAAACTATAATGGCTATTATTATTAAAAAGTTTTCAAAGTTCCACTATATATATGCATTTTTCTGAAGGACAGCCCACACTATTAACTGTATAGCCCTATATAGGAGTGGTACAATAACATTTGCTGACAATAAGCTTTTATTAGGTAAGGTGGAAATGGTGCCTGAATTTCAAGGCCTGACATTTCATTCTGCAGTTGTACTACAGCAGTTAGTTTACTTGCACACTGTGTTTGCTTTGCTTTGCTTTACATACCGTTTGTTGGTACAGACAGACATTACTTCGTTAGAAAGATTTAAGATAACTTAAATGATGTTTCTCCAATCAAAGGCTGGCAACATACACATAGAGCTGGGTAGAATTTCAAAATCTTTTTGAATGTGAAGGACATAATTATGTGGTAAAATGACCATGGAAAGATGCTTGTAAATGACCATGGAAAGATGTTTTTAGTTAAAACTGAAATAATTGATTTATTTTTCTGTGCAATTTTTTTGCAATCTTGTGATCTTGTGATGGCTTTGTCCTTAGACTGTCTCTTCATGAAGCAGTTGATGGAGTGACATTCCTTGTTATTATAAGAAAAAATAAGACATTTTTGTTGTTGCAACGCTTACTGAATTTTTGTTCACAACAGGATATTAACAATTTATTAATCCTGTGCTTATGCATGGCGAAGAAATAAAACCTGACCAATATCTAAGTAATAATTTAAATATGACAGAATACTTTGTGATGAATGGCCCCCCCCCCCCCCGCCCAAAAAAAAAAATTCATCAGATCAAATTTTGTATGGTCATTTTCAGGTCATATCAAGAAATAATCATGGTAAACTGAAGCAAGGTTTTTTTTTCTGTTGTTTACTAATCGTTAAAACAGCAACAATGAACTGGTAGACGATATAAACGAAATTAAAAAATAAAAAAAAAAATTGAGAAAGGGTGCTTAGATTACAAAGCAAAAATACTAATTTTTTTTTAAAATGTTTGAAACTTTTGGTCCCCCTTGGAGCTACTTCAGCAATGACTAGAGTTGGAAGAAGGAAGTACAAAAGTGAAATGGACAAGGATGTTTAAGGATTGACGATAATACAGATAAACGAAGGCCGCAGAATATCAAACAATAGGAAAATAAACAATAGAGCAAACTGTAGTAGTGGCTAGGTCTGTGAACAGAGGACAATGGCCGAAGCATCAATAGACAGGAAACAAATTACGTACATTTTGTAAAACTGCCACTGTGGTGACAGTGGTCCCCAGAAGTCTTCTTTTAACTATGCAATTTGTTAATTCGAACATTGTTGTCCTATATCTGCCGAATGTACCTTGCATAACAGTGAGATGTTACCCTGCTAGACTGACCCCAGTGCAAAATTACCTCAGCATGCTGGGCAATTAGAAACTGAAAATGTTCGAAAGAGGAAGTTTCTTGTACTTATTACTCGCGATACCAGCATAATTCAACTTTTTTCGACAGTGGATCTTTGAGCAGTGAGCTTATTAAAATTCTGTTTGAATTTATACACAAGTTTGTTAAAAGAACATATCAAAGAAATTCAATGTATAAATATTTAATACTATTACCTTAAAAAATTTCTATATTACCCTGACATGCATATATATTAATTTCGGAACAAACTGATTGCCGCAGAGTAGGATTATATTCCCTCCTCAGTGTTTATTGTCCTAGTACACACTACACAACATTTCCTGCTCATGCAAATTACAGTGTACTACATGTACATGTGTGTGGTGAATAGTAGGGAGTTTTGCAAGAAAACTATATTACCAACTTCAGGAAGTGATGGTCCTTCAATATGTACTTTTGTGTTTGCTTGTGTTTGCAGATTGAGCTTCCCAGGAAAGCTCCTTACATCTCTTTTATATTCGAAGCTTCTCTGTTGAATATGTCTGTTTTGCGATGATTATAATCCAATGAAATATTCTGTACAGACAGTATGCTCTCTGGGGTTATTTTTTAATCTACATCATGTTGACCAAAATGTGTTTCCGAGTACCAGTATGTAGTATATATAGTACCAGTATATATATATATATATATATATATATATGTATATATATATATATATATATATATATATATATATGTATATATATATATATATGTATATATATATATATATATATATATATATATATATATATATATATATATGTATATATATATATATATGTATATATATATATATATATATACATATATATATATATATATATATTAATATATAATTGAAAACTAAATAAATAATGAGTTGGAAAATTTAGAACAGTGTAAAAACTTCCAGCCTCCACCGGGATTCTAACCCGGGCCCCCCTGCTTTATATGCGGACACCCTAACCAACTAGGCTATGGACGCTGATTGTATGTCCAGAGGTTCAAAACCGGTGAGGAAGGTCGTAATTCTACTGAAGCCGTTTGTCACCTGTATCAAACAATACTAGTTCTGTTTTTGGTGACATATTTGCCGCACTCTAGAGATCACACATGGTTCTAACCAACTCAAAGTCATTTGTGATTCCTAAAGCTGGATCTCGAAAAGAGATACTTTATACAGACTTTTGTTAATGAAATAGAAGTAAACGAAAAAGGCAAATGAATATAATTGAAAACGTAATGAGTTGGAAAATTTAGAACAGTGAAAAAACTTCCAGCCTCCACCAGGATTTGAACCTGGGCCTCCCGCTTTGTACGCTGACACCCTAACCAACTAGGCTATGGACGCTAATTGTATGTCCAGAGGTTCGAAACCGGTAAGGAAGGTTGTAATTTCACTGTCTAGGCGTTTGACACCTGTATCGAACAATACTAGTTCTGTTTTTGGTGACATATTTTGCCTTACTCTAGAGATCAAACATGATGCTAACCAACTCAAAATCATTTGTGATTCCTAAAGCCGGATCTCGAAAGAGATACTTTAAACAGACTTTATGTTAATGAAATATATATATTTATGCACATGTTCTGAAAGTCGGGTACTGTACAGTAGCTAGACTATGGCTTAATGCAGCCTGATGTTTGTATTTGCAAAAGGGTCTTTGCATACGATAATAATGATCAGGGGCAAATCCATGATTATAAAAGGTGCAGCTGGGCAAGGCCTTGGAGGTTTTGAAGCTGGGTGACCCATTTATTTATGTCTGAGGGTCCTCCCCCTCCTGATGTGAATGGTGTATTCAGAGGCATATTCAGAACTCTAACTTCAGAGCAGCTCTTAAATTGTATGTATATATGTACCTATGGCATAAACTTATGAGGAACAATCATGCCATTAAAGATAACCCAACACGCAGTTCAAGTACAACAGCATAGTGATTTTGAGTACAGGATGCCATTGTAAATGATACGAGGCGCTCTCAAGTATTGAGAACAGATCCCTCGTGCAGTATATAAGTGGTGGAACGCTTTACCATGAACAATGCCTCAGATTCCTTGCATGATCTTTCTTTTTAATGTAGTTTGCTGTTCTCTTCCTTAGTGCTAATTCACACATCTCATCTTTATATAAATGTATGTGTATGTACATGAATATGTATACAGTATGTAAATGTATGTGTATATGAATATATACATGTATATATATATATATATATATATATATATATATATATATATATAAACATGTATATATTTATCTAAAATAACCTAAAAGCTGCTTTACAGCACTGTCGTTTGAAATAATTTCTCCTATATCAAAGCGGACTGTTTTTCTCAGCTCAGATGAATACTTATCATTTCTCTATCCCTCGAGACTGTCAGGCAATGAATTACGATGTTTAATGAATTATGGCTACCGTATCCGTGCTTATCTATATTTCATTGTAATTACTCCTCCAAGAGCTAAGATGCAGCAGTGAATGGAGAGAAGAGTGTTCAGTTTAAAGAGAAACTCCACGATTCTATCACGAAGATGTGATCAACAAGTTGAGTTGCAAACGTACAGTACACATTTGCCCGTAGAGGATGATCTATATATAGTTGGATTGCACATTATGTGTATAAGTATTGCACATAGCAGGGTTTAATTTAGTGTACAAATGTTTGTAATCACAGCAGGTTTGAAGGTTTTCAAGTTTGTCTATTATGTGATACTATGTTTCCTGTGTAAATAAAAAACAAAAAAAACAATACTGCTATACATCTTTGGACCTGTACTATATATATAGCTGCAGTTTGATCGTTATGCGATAAAATACCTGATAAATTATTCCCTATGTACAGTAGGCCTATTTTATCTCTTCTGGTCTTGCTTCAAAGCTTGTACAGCCAATGTTTCACAACTACAACAGCCGGAGGTGATATTTGTGGAATTGATCAGTTTGGGACAAGGGGAAAGTGGAATGGGAGAGAAGGATGATGGTACAGGGGTGGGGTTGGTGGGTGTACAATTTTATATGCATAGTTGAATGATGTGAAATGAGCATTTAATTTGGACACATACCTAAATACTAATCTGTACTTTAAATTATTCAATATAAAGACTAGAAACTGAGCATTGTAAATTTTTAATTTATGTCATTTTAAGTGGTTTTTAGTGGGCATGCTAGATGGATTCAAGTGGGCATGTTGGGTGGAATGTAGTGGGCATGCTAGGTGGTATGTAGTGGGCATGTTGGGTAGATTGTAGTGGGCATGTTGGGTGGATTGTAGTGTGCTGCTAGGTGGATTGAAGTGGGAATGTTGGGTGGTTTGTAGTGGGCATGTTGGGTGGATTGTAGTGGGCATGTTGGGTGGATTGTAGTGGGCATGTTGGGTGGATTGTAGTGGGCAAATTGGGTGGATTGTAGTGGGCATGTTGGGTGGTTTGTAGTGGGCATGTTGGGTGGATTGTAATGGGCAAATTAGGTGGATTGTAGTGTGCTGCTAGGTGAATTGAAGTGGGCGTGACGGGTAGATTGTAGTGGGCATGTTGGGTGGATTGTAGTGGGCAAATTGGGTGGTTTGTAGTGGGCATGTTGGGTGGATTGAAGTGGGCAAATTGGGTGGTTTGTAGTGGGCATGTTGGGTGGATTGTAGTGGGCATGTTGGGTGGATTGTAGTGGACAAATTGGGTGGATTGTAGTGGGCATGTTGGGTGGATTGTAGTGGGCAAATTGGGTGGTTTGTAGTGGGCATGTTGGGTGGATTGTAGTGGGCAAATTGGGTGGTTTGTAGTGGGCATGTTGGGTGGTTTGTAGTGGGCATGTTGGGTGGTTTGTAGTGGGCATGTTGGGTGGATTGAAGTGGGCATGTCAGGTGGATTGTAGTGGGCATGTTGGGTGGTTTGTAGTGCACTAATTGGGGTAGATTGTAGTGGGCATGTTGGGTGGTTTGTAGTGGGCATGTTGGGTGGATTGTAGTGGGCATGTTGGGTGGATTGTAGTGGGCATGTTGGGTGGTTTGTAGTGGGCAAGTTGGGTGGTTTGCAGTGTGCATGTTGGGTGAAGAGTCTGGTAGTTTAAAAGCAATGGTTGTTTATAAAACTGTATTTAGGGATATTTGTAAATCTCCGTTGCTCTATGCTGGTACAGTATCTAATGCAAATATAAAAAAAAGCTCAGCAAAGGATCGCTAACATTGCATGGCGATTACCTGTAGCAGAGGTAGGTATATATATATATCACAATGCTTGATAATTAGTAACAAGCCTATTATAGATTACATTGATAACTGAAGGTCGCCTGTCCTGTACTTGAATTAGTGAACTGTGTATACAACGGAACTTGTACCGCAAGCAATTTGATAACAGCAAATGCAAACCAACCAGTAACCAGCAACCCCAAGATAAAAAAAAAAAAAAAACCCTTTGAGAGATCTTTCCAAGTAAATGGAGGTAAAAAAGGAAAGGACAATAGTGCAGAATATAACCCTTTGTGAACGTGTACCGTATTTAGTGCCATTAGGGAGTTTGTCAGATTCACAGATTTCAAGGTACAGCTGATAATATCCTTTAGGGGGAAAAAGGGACTTGGAGGGATAGTAAACCTAATCGAATTGGATTCACTGCCACCTACTGTTTTGATTGTGTTTATAAAGTGACGACACAATCTTTCAGACAAAACTGTGTGGTGTTACTTGTTAAACCGGGATGTTTTTTTGTCATCTGTAGGAACATGCTATATCTTAATTTAAAAGTTATCAGAATTTGAAAAACAGTTGAAGCACTGTATTGATTAGATTCCTGTTTCCCCCAAAAACATTCAGATTTGGTCGTTTCATTTTAAGACAAAATATACAAAGAGATGATAGAAATTACTGTGGGCAACAATATAGGTAGAACTGCTGTATATTGTGTAATGTAGGATTTTTATGTTCCTTTGCTTTAATTGTAGGTTTTAACTGAGCTATTAACATCTTTTTTGTTGTTGTTGAAGGGGAAGAATTTAGTTTTTAACATTTGGAGCATTTGAACAGAGTAACAGTAGTGGTGTTGTGGTGATGGGAAAGGGAGGGGGGTGGGATATGAGGGAGAGAGGATACAGTGTGTCAATTGCCCTGAAGTTGTATCCCCCTTACCCTCAATTGATATTTGATGCCAGTTTATCTCAGTGTAAGCAGGGAAGTGGTCTAAGGTTGGTGACCATATGCAATTTGCTAGTACTACTCCCAGGACAGAATTTGCTAGTTGACAGTGTAACCCGATTCCCTTGTGTTGTTGACCTGCCTGTGCTTTACCACATTGGCCATGGAGCTGTATGCAAAGTTAAAGGCATGCTGTATTGGCCCCAAATATGCTAGAAATTCAAATATGGTCACCTTTGGACAAAATTCTTAAACTGTTTTTATTACAGTACACAACCTTTGAGGAAATATTCCTCACTGAGACATTCAGTCATCTTGTGTGTTCCTTAAAAATGTATGAGAACAATTTTGAGAGTCAAGACCTCCATGAAAGTACTTTTTGAAAACTTCTAGCAAATATAGCATGCTATAATTTGGGGCCTATGACAGACTACCTTTAAGTTACTTAAACACAGTGTATACACACAACACTGTACTATAGATGCATGGCAGCCCTCCACTGAATTTGTTTTCCTTTCTCAGATGATTGGTTGAGCCACTGCTACATTGCTGCTCTAGTTTCCACCTCAAATAAATTTTGGGACTATTTAGGTCCACTTTTTCTTTACATTGCATAACTCTGCAACCAAAGAGCTAGTATAGATGTAGGCCATCTTGACCCCAAAAAAGTCCACATGTATCCATCTTTTAGCTGGGTGAGCCCAAATTTGATTTCCACCTCAAATGCACTTTGGGACACATTATCTGGGCCTAAATTTGTGGGCCTCAATATTTTTGGGACCATTTCGGCCCTCAATTTCATGGGTTCAATTTTTTGGGGAAAATATATATTTGACCCACTTAATTTGTCTGTGCCAAATATTTGATAATTACTTTAGTCATGAAATTAACTTTTCTAGTACTGAACTGCAGTATCCCATATGGATAAACTTTATATCTGGAAGTATGATGTACTATGTTCTATTTTTTAGACTCTCCATATCAGTGGGCAAGCTCTCCTCAAATTACTATTACCGTACCTCCTCGTAAGTCCAGTTTAATACATCGACCAATCTTGTCATCGGTTCTAACTTCTACGTATGTAAATAATAAATAATCCTTTGATCCAAACAGGCGTAACTACTCTATTTCTATATTACCGACTCGCTTTAGGGAGTTCGAACGGATTTTTGTTTATTTATTTCTGTAGAATTACATACATGGAAAGAAATGGTATTTTTAGACTTTGCCAAGCTATTATATGCAGAGTTGACCAAGCCTCTAAAGAATTTGAGACATTTTCCTATTCCGTGCCTCAAATAATTGAAGAAAAGAAAGGTCTTTATAGAAGCAGCTTGTAGCGTGGTGTTCGGCTCTTTTATATACCTGAACAAATCAAACATCATTGTTCGTATTCCAGGAATTTTAACAGTGTGATCGTTCCATATATATTACAAATGGAATTTCTCCAACCCAAACTGTCGTGGTGGACTTATGTGAAATTTGTTGAAATTCATTGAATAAATTTTGAGGAATATTCTGCTGAATGTGGGAAAGTTGTCAGCTTCCTTATACTCGTTATTAGTCCATTAATTAAGAGGCGAATACCTTTGAATGTTTTGCCTTATTTGATCGTCGTCTTACTCTGTGTTATTTTGGAAGACTCATTTTACCGGGACAAGTATTGTACTACCTTCAGACAACAAGTACGACGACAGCATGAGAAGAAGAACACATACAATTTACCCTTAGTATGAGTAACCAATATCATGAGTACAAGGCTCCATGCATACAGTAAGTATGTGTACTTAATCCTACACTAGCATCTGTACTACAGTACTGCAGATGTTCAAAACAATTGCCAGTGCATAAATTTAATAGTGCAATGCATCAGGGCAAGTTTAGTTTCTGTAAGTTCTGTGAGTACAGACAACTGTATGCTAGACCTGTGCAAATCCTATTAAAAGTTCTCTTTACCAGTCCGCATGGCATCCAGTTGGCAGCCAAAGATTGTTGTAAATTTCAAAGCAATCTCCAGCTGTTAAAACCGCTGTCGTCGTTGGTCTGTGCCACAGAGATCAACGTCACGAATGCGAACGACTCGCCCAAAGAGCTTAGGATAATCTTGTTCCATTTGTAGATATCGCAAATTTTGAATGTTCCTTAATTATAATGTTCCTTAATGTACACACAACGATCAAAGACTTGATCAAGTCTAAACACGACATCATTCAGCCACATGTGCTTCATTTTTCTGATTGTTTTTCTTAAATTTATTACCATGTTTACTTTTGATCGTGTACAGTAGACGGATTTTGCAAAAATAACTGAATCTAAAATATTGAGGCATACTAAGCATGACCTACTGTACTGTAATGAAGGCCAAGGTGTTACAGTGTTAACACTGTTAACTAACATTTTTGCATTTTAAGTTACTTTGAGATATAAAAAGGAAAAAAAAAGAGAAAGTGGTAAAAGGTTCTCAGATCCTAGTGTCATGATTACATCACATTTTTGCACACACACACACACACACATACAAAAAAAAACCCACAGCACTGCAGACATGTATATTTTACTATAGGATATATACAGTCTGCAAATGGAACAGGATTATCCCTTAGTTGTTTGGGGGAGTTAATGTTCTTCACAATGATCACTGTCATATAAGCTAGAGACAGTGGTTGGGTTTGTGTCCGTTTTACTGAACTCATTCAAATCGTACACAGCAGTGAGGCACATCAAACTTTAAATATATGTAAAGTAGACTTAATGTCAAAGAGCTGATAATTTGTAAGTTCTTGACTAGAGACTTATTACATTCTGTCAATTGTGTGCGTGTGTGTGTGTGTGTCAATAGTTCATGGTCTCGATTGTAGAGCTGAAAGCCTGGATGACCTGTTGACCGCGTGACCTCATCGTCCAGTCTTATTTTACTCCACAACTTACAAAGTCCCATTGTTGTTGCCTTGGCATCTACCTCCTTTCCTTTCCTTCCTTTAAACCATTTCCTATTCATATTTATTTTGGTGATGACGCCTCGATATAGAACGCTCCGCTCCGACTGTAACTGGGGACTGGATCGACGACTACGGGTTCACTCGATCAGCGTCTAGATTTTGTTGCAAAAACACGATAATAAACCTGGTGAACTGGCCGGTGAAGCGTTAATAGGTGCACAGCTTTGTGTAATGTTAATAGATATATAATTCTGTACTGCTGATGGGCGGATGACTGCATTATACACGAACATTTCCAGATGGGAATGAGGAAGGAAAAAGGATATGTTGTCCATGCAGGCCTACCCTGGGGAATTAGTAGATCATTAGACTGTAGAATTCCCAAATTATTAGCATTTGCTGTATTAAGACGGTAGATTGATCTGGACATAATCAAACTTTTGTATAATAATAAATATAGTGAAATGCACCTGGTAGTTGTGAGTTGATGTGATAGTTCAGGGAGCTGTAAAGATACATCTCGGACCAGCACGTACTGTGAGTTTTAACAGGAAACGGAGCATTTTGTATATATTTATAGCTTGTGCAAAGAAGTGTTATTATTTGAAGCCAAATCTAGGTGAATACAGTTACCAAGCAATAACATAGGGCACAGTACCAACTTTTAGAAGTATTTTGTATACATTTGAAACAAGAAGCAGAGGCTTTGACTGTTGATTTTAAGAACTGAAAAAAAGTTGTAATAATATTAACGGAGGAAATAAATTGTGGTTGTCTTTGGCAGGACTGAGGAATCATGTTGTGAACTATGTAAGAATTTAAATGCTTCCATAAAGACATACATGTACAGTATACATGTACTATATTATTTCATATCCTTATTGAAGCACAGTGACTTCAGCTTTACTTTGCATTTAAAACTCATGGCTGTGGATTCATCATCCGTATAAGCTACTTTCTCTACTTCACTTACCTATCTCTTCACGACTTCTGCACTCTCGTTGACATACCATGCCCTCATGACCGTTTCATACCCTCCTACAACTGTGGCCATTCACCTTAGATCAAACTATACTTCCCATATTCTACCACTCTTCTGTCTCCTCGTAAACTCTGCACTCTTGTCCTATTGTGTACACAACTGGGATCCTTTTGACGCTGACCTCCCACTGAGAACTCACTCCCCTTCCCCTCTCCCTCACCCCCACCCCAAATGAACTCACTCCCATCCCCCTCCCCCTCACCCCCATCTCAAATAATCTCACTCACTCAACCTTCCCCTCCCCCTCACCCCACCCCCCCCACCTCTGGTCAACCTACCTCTTTCTTTCTCTACCACTCAAAGTGTCTAGTTGTCTGCTCTAGAAAGAGCAGTCAAGATCTGTGATGTTTTCGCAGGGGCGGACGGTTTTGAAAAAGATCAATGTTTGCCTCGAATCTCTTGATTGACAGTCTGCCTCAAGCCTTCAGTTCTTATAGATCTATGTATCTACAATATAGATACTTAGTTCGCATGGAATACTAGTCATCATTGTTGGAATTTTGGTGTGAATTTAACAGGTATATGAATGAGAAGTAAAGCTGAGGGGGAAAGATATGCTAGCGGTACAGGAAGGAGGAAACTGATAAGGGAAAGGAAAGGGGGAGAGGGGAAGGGAAGGGCAGGGAGAAGAAAAGGAAAGAGGGGGGAATAGGATATGCAAACCATATCTACTCCATCAATCTCATAACTACTGTATCTATACTGTAGCTATGGTTGCCTTGTTTTTGTAGAGAGTGAAGTTTATGATAACTTTTATACCCATTGATGTCCTCTCTTCTTTTTAAGGGGGTGAGGGAGAGTGGGAGGAGAAGGGGGGAGGGGGAGTGAGTTCATTTGAGATGGGATAAAGGTGTGGAAGAAATTTAGTAGCCCTGGGAGAAAATAGTACTTATCTTACATTTTCAAAGATTTATGTCATTCCTCAGATGTAATTACCAATTCCTTTACACACACACTCCGTTCTATACCTACAGTATCTTACAACAATTGAAGCTAACAAGTTTGCACATTGACCCCCCCCCCCCACTGACCCTTAGTCTGGCCATTGCCCTCAGTGGATCTACCATTTGTAATATACTTGCAGTCATCGTTCATGCTGTATGCCCTTCTGTACTAAGAGATGTACTTTGCGTTACAAATAGGTTTTAGATGAAAGAATTAATCGTGGAGCATCAAATTTTCAGCTCCAACAGTTTCTGCCCGATGAGCATTGGCATGGTTGCTTTAAGTAACAGATGTTACAGCTACTGTACTAGGATTTTTTTTTTTTTTTTTTTTTTTTTTTTTTTTTTTTAAATTTATGAATGGATGATTAGGGCAAAAGTTGTCACAGAGCATTTATCACAAGTGGAGTGAAAGATGAATTTGGAACCGTTATCAACAACATAGATCCAGTATACAGTATGTCCAACACATATCAAAGGTAGTGTAAATTGCAGTAAATTTACGTTTGTAATTGAATAGTTTTATAGCCATCATGAATGAACACAGGCTTGCTTGCTGTTGTTGAAATGATGAACAAGTTTACAATTTCCTTCCTTCCTTCCCCTTTCCATTCCTTCCCTTCCAGGGGCATAGGAGCCAGGGAGGCACTGGGGGCACATGCCCCCACTGACTTTTTTCCAAACTAACAAATGTGCCCTACTGGCAAATAAAATGCGCCCCTTTGATAAAGAACTGTCTTTTGGAAATCTTAAGCCTTTGTAAATTTTAATATTTTATTTAATTTATTTATTTTAGTCTGTAAATGCTATTTTTAAAATGGCATCCTACTGTATATCTTTTTGTAGCACGGTTAACAATAAACAATCTCAATCGATTAGTATTGATAGCATACTAACACATCATATATATTTTAAAAGTGATATGGCCGGTGTGTATCGGTTTATAGCATAATGAGTGGTGGTTGTGGAATGAGAAAGTGCCCCTCTGATGTTGTGCCCCCCACTTTTTGGAAGGTTCCTACCCCCCTGTTCCCTTCTTTCTCCCTTCATCTTGCCCTCCACTACCCTTGTCCAATTAACCTTCTTCCAGTGTCTCCCTCTGCCTCCCTCTGCCTCCATCACATAGAGGTATGTAACATCCCCTCCTCATCCCCCACCTCACATCTATACATCTGGCCGCTACCACTTCCAAGTACCCTCTTCTTAAACACCTACAACTGTCAGCCCCGCAATACTATAATACATCATAAATACAAAAATACATACATATCATAATAATACAGGTTTGAAAAATTTAAAACTGTGGCTGCATGATTGCTAAATATGTAAAGAGCATTAAGAGTGCAGCTTAAATGTGAAAAAATGTTTTCCCCAAGCTTCTCATGTTCAACTATGTGTGAAATTATTGTATCATTTGCCATCTACATGGCGGTTCATTATGCTTCATTGGACTGTTGAAATAAATATAAGTACATCAGCGCTTCCCACGCAGGAATCCATACCGAGAATATACCGAGTGGCAGTGATCCCTGGATTAAAACAAAAACCGAAGAACGGAAATACAGGTCGTCGTCGTCGTTAAATCATTCATAGGCACGAGGAGAATAATGAAGTATCAGGTGTTTATTATTTCGGTGTTGAAATTCAAGCTCTCTCTGCTCGAGTTAGTCACTTGAGAGCTTGTTAACCATCTTCTAGTTACATGTGAGGGAATATTTTTATCTGACATGCAAGGTCTGTCCTCATGTGAGTGAGTATGGTAGAAATGTAGAGCCATGATCAAGGGGGGGGGGGAAAGGGAGGGGGTCATGCTTGTACCCTCAGGAGAAATGCGGACAAGATTGAACAAAAAGATATATCAGATAATGGGTTGAGAAAAACTAGGGAAAAAAACAGAGAACTGTACAAATTAAATTTCTGTATGATAGTAAGCTTAAAAAAAAAGAGAAAACAAGAGGGAAATTCTAGTGAAATATGCTCTGGAATGGAACTAATTGCTTGTGGATGCCATTAGTAATTTAGTCTAGTTTTGGGACCTACTTTAATATAGTGGATACATATTGATGTACAGTAGGTTTCTTACAGAGTCAAGTGGAAGGGTGGTATTCTTTAACACTATATGATTTCTGGGATATTATATCTCAGGCTTATGCATCCCGGAAGGTACATTTTTGAATTGTAGCCAACGCTTGTAAACTGATGACCTAGCAATAATAAATGATGGTCTTTTAGTCTTATGGAACCCTGACTCAAGGAGGACATCATTTTTGTGCCAAAATATGCTGGAAAGTGGTTCAAAAATGGTCACTCATGTTGAAGTTTCAACCAGCATTTCACTACCTCTCTAAAAGTAGTTACACCACACTGAGACATTTAATTGTTTATTTCATAATTCACAGATTTTAAATTTCATATGTCTAAGACTAAATTTGAGGATCAGAACCTATGGAAAAGTAGTTTTGAAAAACTGTCTAGCACTTTTTAGCATCCAAAAATGCGGTACCAATAATGATGGCCATTTAATTATTTAATGCATGAGGTGAAAGTGAAGCAAAATAAAGCATGCCTTTATTGCATGCATCAGCTTTGGGAATAGTACCCCTCC
The DNA here is from genome assembly GCF_037975245.1 of Apostichopus japonicus. Lineage (NCBI taxonomy): Eukaryota > Metazoa > Echinodermata > Holothuroidea > Aspidochirotida > Stichopodidae > Apostichopus > Apostichopus japonicus. Next base: position 15,107,513 of record NC_092563.1, on the reverse strand, counting down.
CCTCCCACTCCCCTCCCCTCCCCACCCCTCCAATTCACCTGTGTCAGGTATGAGTATCACTGAATTGAAAATATGTGGACCCGAAAGAAAAGGGCAATTGTCATAGAATTATAAAACCCTGGAAGAATTACTTTGTTCCTCGCTTACCTGTCTCTCCACAACATTAGCACTCTCGTTCTACCATACCTAGAATGAACTGACCAAACCTAGAATTGACTGACCAAACCGTTTTAACACTGTGCGCCCTCCATATCTGGACCTCTCTGGTCAATGCCACCCCTTCTCATTGTACCACTCAAAGTTCTAAAACCATGGAAGAATTTTATCAAAAACTGTAAATGAGTTGTTGTAAAATTAGAACTTGGAGAACGGCTTTCAGTTTTTGTGGCCGCATATTTTATCAGTTTTTTATGTGTAAATTACAGTGCTGCTGCTACTGTACAGTCGATAGTATTTTTGCGAAGATATCTGTTATATTACAGGGAGGATCTATGGTATAAAGTATCTACTGTACTGACCCGTACAGTTTTGAAAAGGATTTTTTATGACATTTTTTGTGGTATTTTGTGAATTACATACTTACAGACCTGGGATAATTTAAGAAGTGCAGAATGCAATAAGCTGTATTCAAGCTGAATGAAGCATATCAGCAAAGTAAATAAACTGGAAGAATATTGTCTATGTTAGAAATATTTGAATCTTTAATTTATAGCACAGAAAAGTTAAAAGAAAAGAAAAGAAAAGTACATGTTTCCACTTTCTTTGAAAGTATGAACACATAAATTGTAAAAGGAAGGTTAATATAGCCTGTAGTATTGTAGGTCAATTTTTTACTAATTTTGGTTTTAAAAAGATTTTTTATGGTGTTGAAGTCTAACCTCCCCTTGAAGTGAAGGGATTGAGTCATTTTGTGTTTTTGACATTTTTGACATTCAAACACTCAAACTGTTGTAATGATATAGTACTTAGAGTTGCACTTGTCACACTAACAACATTAAAGGGATAACATAGGCATATCTGAGGGTGGGTGAGGGTGGGTGAGGGTGGGGGAGGGAGGGGCTTTCATATCGGTCCTTACAGTTCTGTAGATACTGCTCTGGGTCCTACCGCCCGTTATCTATCCTGTTAACAGATCTTCAAAGATTTTGTGTATATATATATAGTGCTGTAACATATATACCCAATCTAGATGTGCTAGATTTCATTGTGCAGATATGTAAAAAAAGATCTTGTTTTTCAGTTATTATGGAGAGAAAAACACTGTTGAAAAACTGTCGTTACACAGAAACTGGTGGATGGTCGGGCATTGTTCGTACATACTGTATATGTTTAAGCCTATATATGGGTCTTATGTTTAAAAAGATCTTGACTGTTGTTACGTGGAAACTGGTGGGAGGTCAGGCATTGTTCGTACATATGCTTTTAAAGACTATATGGTATTTGTCAGTTTCAAGTCAGAGAACCGAACATGTAGCAAGTTTTCCAACTGGTAGTGTGCAGTGGTTCAGGACTGACAGTGCACCGATTCATTAAATGTTAACCAATCACAGGGTTGTTAATATAGCAAACAGGTGTCGTGTGCGCTAATCAGCTGGTCATTGTACAGGGAAAGTCAATTGCAAAGTATATATGGGGGTAGGATGGGGGAGGGGGGAATCTTCAAGATAATTAAGAATTGTACAGTACTGTAGGTCACAAGTTTTGAGTTGAGTCGGGTCGTTATTAATCAGTCGGGTCGTAATTAATCAGTCGGTCGTAATTAATCGTCAGGCCATAATAAAATTGTTGGGTCGTAATTAATCAGTCGGAGAGTGTGCTGTGGCAAATAAAGTCCGCAGGTTTACAGGAAACTGGTCTTCAATCTAATTAGTCAAGAGATGCATACATGTACATTATGTATGGGGTAATTGAAAATCATTTGCCAGCGCTAAATTTGTGACTTACCATTAACTCAATTAATTATAGAACAACAACAACAAGAAAGTTATGCAACAAAATGCAAATGCTATTCATATTTTATTGTCTCATTTTGCAAATTTTTCTGTAAGTACTTCATTCTTCATCGATTCAATTGTGAGATGAATTAGCATCTACTTTAGACAATAAAAAATACCAGATTGTTCAGGAACTGTAACATGTGCTTTTAACGGAGTATAAATTACTAGTCATTTCTTTTTGGTCGTTTGGTATCAGGAAGAGAAATAACCAATTTGTAGCTCCAGATAGATCCAAACATCGTCGTTTTTTCTCTCCTCATCAGCGTTAAATGCCAACGAGTATCATCTCTGGATCGTTGGCTTGAGATGGCTGGTGAAGGATACTGCTGCAGATTCTTATCCATTGTCCATAGAAAGGTGAGAAATTTACATATATATAAAAAACTTGAGTATTGTATTTTACTGTACATAGTTGCATACATGTGCATGTGTTATGGTCATCAAAAGGTTAATGTCCCGGACTTTTAGCACGTTCAACAATAATTTATTAAGCGTAATTCCTTTTCAGGTAAGATTCCCCCCCATTCTGCCGATTATATCCAGACATATATGTAAATTGGGTAATTATACCTTGATCATGAATGTCAATATAGCAGAGATGAAAGACGTTTAATGCAAGTAAAGGAGAGTAGGGAGGGGTAGGGAGGGAGGGAGGGAGGGATGGGTGAAGCAGCGGCAGCCAAGCTAAATTTTGTCGGTTTAGGTATTTTGGGGGCAACATTTGTTGATGACCTATATTGATCATTTTGTAGAAAAATGCAATTTTGGTTGTCATGGCTAAAATACAACACCAGGGGTGGTAGGATGGTTATAAAAAGGTTGTGAAGGGATGAAGAGGTTGGGGTGGGGAAGGGAAGGGGGTGTGGAGGTGGAGAGGCTGACAGCTAACCTTTCCCTTCCTACTCAAGTGCTGGCTTAATGTGTTCGTGCTGACATCTATACTTGGTTGTAATACATCTGTACACTTTGACAATACTGTGCAGTTATAGGCGAAGACTACAAACTTTTTATGGGGATGCAGATATCCATTTCCTACTATTAGTATGGAATGCCGGTGGGTACATTTGGAAATACCAGAGAGGAGTAATTTCTTACACCTCTCTGTTGTTTTAAGTATTTTAGTAGACGGCATAATTATGTCAAAGGTGGGACTCACTAATTTCTTCTGCGCCGAAGTTTGAAAATTTTCCTCGTACATTTAGTGTGATAGTTAATAAAATATTCAAATGCTATCTGGCAGAACCAATCGGTACCATAATTACAGTGCTCGACAATCAACATGTGTCCGGTGTGAAAATGTGGCGAAGGGTGTCTCAATTCGGCCAACATTCCAATGTCTATGTAAGGGTTTTTTTTAACTTGGAAGGTTTGGCAAAACATGCAAGAAACTTGGCAACTAAAGCATAATTACAATTAGCAACGCCCTTGTCATATAAAACAAGCAGTATTGTATTGTGTGATATTATTATGGCTCAGAAATTTCAGGGGGATTGGAAAATGCTGAATGAATGCTGTTTTCCATATATGGTGTACTGTATGGAAGTGTTTTCTATAGCTGTCTTAACTGATGGTAACAATCAGTTAACAATGGAATCAAGCTTTGTGTGTTTGTGATATCAACCAAGCATATCATGTGTGTTCCAGTGCTGACTAGTGTACAGTATAGAGCCAACCAGTGAAAAATGTCATGAAATACCCGTAGGACCATGCATGCAAAACTGCGACGACTCAATCCTACTTGAGAGTCTTGAAGAAGAAGAATGTAATGAAAGTAATGCATGTTTCCTTCATATCTTTGTTTTGCTTTTCCCTTTTTCCCACGTTGGTGGTCAAAGTTGACCCTGGAAGGCTGGATAAGACAAGATATGCATTCATATCAAAACTAGTTCAATCGAATACACATTTCCATATAATTGTTCTTTGGAGGAGAGGGGGGGGGGGCGTAGAGATTGTTCAAACTAAAGGAGGGGGTTAATTTCAATAATATTGGCTACCGCTATTAAACAGTCATGTCATATCCCACATTCCCTCATGCCAGTGTTCTTGACCCAAGATGCACTTTTCCCTTGGCAGTGCGAGGCAGGACACTGGGGCATTGGGAACACCAGAGGCGTTAACGACAAATATTCCCGCCAGATTGAATTACTCCACACTTGGTCAACGGGGTGCAAAAGCCATTTCAATCGCTAAAGGGGTGCGAGTAGTGGGAAAGAAATGGTTAAGCGACAGTACCGTAGTCTTATGCCGCGATCTCTACGTTTTGGTGATGGACACAACGTCCAGTCTACCAGCCTAACATTTCATTCCACCACCCAACGAGTGTCTAGAAGTAGTGGAGCTTTCAGTTCCTCAAGTGGATTCTCTCATGATTGTAGGAGTTGTGGGAGTGACCCTTTACAGTTTATTAATAAGTTATGCTCTTCCGTCCCGTGCAGGTTCTTGAAGGCAGAAGTACACAACTTTGGGAAGTCGAAAAAAACGGACTTGTGAGTACAAATTTCTTTACTATTTTTTTTTTACATAATATCTATCATGTAGTCTCGTTTTACACCAACTTTATATTTACAGCTTGTCTCGGTTGTTTGCACTCGTGACTCTGTCCAGGATGTGGACAGCAAAGGTTACCGACAGTACTTCCTGTAGAAAATGAAAATTATAGCAATGTTGTAAAACTTTGACTTTCCTATTTACAGTAAGTTTGACTGCATGTAAATAATAAAAATGCACACTTTAAAGTTGCTTTGTGAGTTAAGAAAATGGATAACTATTGTAATTATGGTCCATATGTAATAAAAATCCCTTCACAACGTAAGATCATCAGCCGTTTGCTTAAGCTTGCATTTCAAGTAGTGAAACAAAAGTAAAAAATGTGTTTTTTTTTTGTTTTTGTTTTTTTTTTTTTAATGGACTTTTGTTAATTTGCTTGTGGATGTGTTTTATACTACTGTACTGTGGAAAGTGTCGGGCTGATGAAATGTCAAGGAGTGAATCAAATCCATTAATTCTCACTCAAGTTTATTCATTTGGTGGCAAAAATATTGAAGGATCCCTCAGTTTTGGTTTTAAATTAGAATCTTAGTTTAGGAAATACTGAATTTGTTTGGAAAATTCCCACCAAACTCAAATGTCTCCATAGTGCATGGACCGAGTGCATGCATCATCACCTTAATTATTTAACACTGGAAACAATGTTTAGATGACGGCATCGAGTTCGTTTGTTGGGATGAGTGGAATGCTAAGTACAAACTCTCACATTAACTTATCGTGAAATCAGCCATGTGTACATGCTCTAGGTAAAATCAGTGATGAGTACAGGAAACTTTCATGTATGGGTCATTCCATTAATTAAGGGTCTAACTTTTGACAGTTTGGGCATTCCTTCCATCCCCGTCCCCCAGCACCCCTCCCCACCACCATACTGTCAATCTGAGTGATAAAATTACCTTTTGTTATGATAATTACAATGAGCATTTTTTAGCCATTTGGGTTCTTCTTATTGTGTGGGCATTTTATTGTCACTTATTATGAAATATGGATGGAAATGTGAATGTGACACATACTTTAATCATGTACTTGATGAAACCAATATTTCAGGACATATTCATTAGATCTGCGGTTTTATGATTATTTTGTGATTATTATGAAACTTTTGTTTCATTATCATTTTTTCATGTTGCATCTTTGTCTACTGTAATTCCCAATTAAGCCGCATTTTGTATAATCATGAACAATTCTAACAAACTGCACAGATAGAACCATCCTCTAGCCCATTACACAATGCGTCAGCATGCTTGTGACAGCTTTCACGCGACCTCGTTAGTTTTGATCCAGGGATCTTTAAGCACCAGTGATCACGCACATTATGAACCAAGACAACAGTGGCAGGGACCCTCCTTTAAAGAGCAACTTTTAAGACAATATTGAAGAGTTTTTTACTGCTTGGGTTGTACGGCATATACTGTACATGTCATACATTGTATGAAGCAACTTTGGTATATTGTCTGCCAGTGAGGGGCTGAGTCACACTGTTTTCATTCTGAGGAGGGTGGGGGAGGGGGAGTCTATGGCCCCCAAACGTTTACGTGGTTGTGTGCCTGATCATGGGCTTTTAAAACAAAGAAATTGTATCAAAAGCGGATATTGACATACCTTAAATATGTAACGAAAAACCTGTAAGATCAGAGCTGCATATGTACACATTTCTCGACTTTTACTCAAATTTTTGGAAATGAAACCTGACTTTAATTGTTCGCTGATCATTTACCTACGTAGGTTGTCATGGGACTTAAATACAAAGAAATTGTATGGAAAGATTATTGATCTTAAATGAAAGACCTGCTCTGTAGTATATTCTCTAGCCCTGTCTGGAATGCAGTGTTACTGTATGATTATGAAATTACGTCTTATATCGTTCTTTCTAAGTTATCATCTCATTTACCTGTATTCATGAAATGGCTTTTTATTTTGAAAAGCAATCTATTTTTCTTGCGGTTTACCGAAAGCTTTTAAGTAAATGAGATTCTGTTGTTTGTTTGCTAATAATAATATTGCATCTTTCTTTTCCTTTCAAGACAGAGAAGATGATATTTTTTATATGTGGTTAATGAGGTTTTGAAGAGGTTATGTAAAATTACAGTAATAACTGGCATTTCTGATAGTTACTGTTGTTGCTTATGTTGATTAGAATTATTGCCATGAATTCATAATAGACCTAGGGGAGAGAGAGAAGAGATCTGTAGTGCTGAGTGGGAAGGGGGCTGAGGGGGAAGGGAATAGGGCTGAGGGGGAAGGGAAGGGGGCTGAGGAGAAGGGAAGGGGGCTGAGGAGAAGGGAAGGGGGCTGAGGAAAAGGGAAGGGGGCTGAGGGGGAAGGGAAGGGGGTTGGTGAGGTTAGGAGACGGGGAAACAATAAACAGGTATACTGATGGTTATAATAGCCTACAACAGAGTGCAAATTTACCAATTAGGATTGGGGGGGGTGGCGGGGTGGCGGGGAAGAGGAGATGCAGGGCTGAGGGGGAAGGGAAGGGGGTTGGTGAGGTTAGGAGACAGGAAACAATATACAGGTATACTGATGATTATAATAGCATACAACAGAGTGCAAAGTTTCCAGTTAGGATCAGGGGGGGGGGGCAGGGGAAGGGGAGATGCATATTTTTAGTATATTCCAGTTGCCAGAATTATATTCAGAGCACTCTCAATCTTATCGACACATGCCCTGCAAATGCACAAAACCTACAGTAGTACTCACAGTGAAGCTTGTCCAAAATGAACCACACCTCGATTTTTTGATCTGTTTCATAATATTAGGCAATATAATATTAGGCTTCATAATAAACAGGCAATATTGGAAAAATCAACATATTGGTATTATAGGATAATACGGTAGGACCTACGGGGGGATTCCTTTTTTGGGTGGGGGGTTTTGGGGGGGCGGAGAGGGGAGGCTGTTACTAGGTGTGTTTGAACATTTTTAAAGGAATTAACTGTTGAATGTCTGAAATTAATGCAATGGAAAATCATTTATAAGTTTGGTATCAGATTCTTGAGTTTTTTTATATTGTCAACAGGAAGTAATAGCCTCATAAAATTAGGCTATTTCATTTTTGGTACATTTTTTGGGTGGGGGAGGGGGCGGAGAGGGGAGGCTGTTACTAGGTGTGTATGAAAATATTTCTAGGAACTGTTGTTTGTCTGCAATTAATGCAATGGAAAATCATTTACAATTTCGGTATCAGATCCTTGAGTGTTCATACTGTCCACAGGAAATAATAGCCTCATAAAATTAGTTTGTGTGTTAGAGTCGTGCGAATCTCATCAGGGAACACACTTTGGGTATTAACAGTAATAGCAACTGCTAATGTCTTGTCTGGCTTTTGTCCATCAAATTTTTTAGAGAGGCTGTATTAAATTTAAGCAATTCCCTCTGACAGTCTACAGTTAGCCGACTCTCTGTACGACTATTGCGGTGATATTAAACTTGATTTAAATTTACATTTGCTAGTTGGGTGATATAAACAGTATAGCTTTTGTGAATATTTGTGAATTATTTATATATCGATGTAACTTTTAGCTGGCCGGGGACTGAAACCTGTGACATACCTGATGCTTCTAATGCCGCCTTCATTGTCAACAGGACTATACAGTAGTGTAATGGTTGTCATGGTTTCCATGGGGAATATATTCCTATTGCAGAGTTTTTTTGTGGTTATAATTCATCCTCATTCAAAGCTTTGTTTTGTTAAAAAGGCATAAACTGAAATTTAATAAATTTAATAAATTAAAGCGGAAACTAATTTCCATATTACCACAAGTTCCTCTGTCACATGTACATATTCTACATGTCGTCGTTTCATTTCAGGTTATCGTTACGAGATGTGAAGTCGCTGCTTCCAAGGATGAACAGGAAAATTAACACAAAGGACTTGAAAGATGTCTTCAATGTGAGATTTTAGTTCAATTTTTGTTTAGAACTGTATGCCAAGAGAAGTACCGAAAGAAAGACACCACAGCTTGTACAGTAACATCAAATTGAATACTATTAATTTTACGTCATAGTTGCAAATTGACAAAATGTCAAAGTAAAGACAATTGCTAAAGGACAAAAAACAATAGAAAAGTGGAAAGAAAAAAAGAACAATATACAACCAATACAGAGCTCACTTTACATTATAGACAATTTAGAACTTCATATGGAGTTAACGGTGTTGTGATGTAAATATATGTGGCCGATATTTTCCTATAAATTATGAATTCATTGATTTTGTTTGTACACAAAAAAAAAAACAAAAAAAAAAGTATCACATAAAAAAATTACATAATTTTTTTAAACATTTCGTATATCAATAAGATGAAGGAGTAACTGCTTGTTGGACATTACATTTGAATTGAAACAAGAAAACAAGCTAAGAAAAACAAGCAAAAGTGCCTGCGAGATGTTGTGTTGTTCGTGGGATTACTTTTACTATTAGGGAGGGGATAATCCGAGGGATGTCAAAATTTAGATCCCTTGGAAGGATTAGGAGGACGGGGTGGTTGACACTCCCAACTTGGTGGGATTTATCAACCAATGTGAGCAATCAAACACAGCTGCCCAGAGCAGTATGACAGGAATTTCCACATTGTTGCCATGGAAACATACACTTGAAGCTTGCCAAACTGTTAGATCTACATCTTTGTCACGGTTCTATACAGTGAGTATCGACACGTCTTGCTTTAGGAATGCGAGACATTTTTGTGACTACTATCGTATCACAATGTTATCGGTTTTACAAGAGTTTTGAATTTTTGTTTGTTTTGACACCCCTGAACTCACTATAAAAATAGGGTAATGACATACGTTAGCGCAGTGTCTTTTATTGCAACGGATTACTGTTGATTACTGCTGGGAAAACCCCATAAAATTCACATAAGAAATAACTGCTTTAATATGTGCATGTGACTCTCCCATTTCCCCTCCCCCTTTTTTTCAATTTTGTTTTCTCGTGAGTATTAATTCTTTGATGTGATGATAAGTATGGGTATGTTGATTGTTTGATGGTTACTAATAAATAATGTATTGTGGCCTGAATATTTCGCGTATCCTTGAGAGTGCTTGCTTTCTTTATAAACTACAAAGTTTATTTCCACATGTGTAAGAGATACCTTTGGCATGTCATTAGGAAAAGATTGTAAATGAAGCGGTTGTGGTTTTCACTTTATTTAGATTAGAAATGCATTAGATAATGTAGTTTCTGATGCTACTACAGAAACTTGTTTGATTTAAAGATAAGGAAATGAAAGAATGGGGAAATGGAAAAGAAACTTGCATAGACAGGAATAAATTCTGTGATATTGTTTATTTGAAGAAATATTCTGTGCTGTATCTACGGAACCCTATGTGCTATAACAAAAATTAGTTTTGCATATTGGAGAAAAATAGTTTGTTTTTTTTAGATAAAGAAACCGAAGGAAAAGAAAAACGCTGCGATTTGAGTGCAGACCGTCGTGATGTAGCATATTGTTGCATGAACACATTGCTGGTTCCCCAAACTTGTAAATAAGTTTAAGAATTTGATGGCCCAGATGAATCAATGGATTAAGCTTATAAAGATGGGGAAATGAAGTCGCTTCTTGTACATAACGTACCGTCTGCTATTTACTGATGTTTTTAATCAAGTGTTTTAGTTCCCCTTTAAACGATCATCAAGTCTAATTATAACCACTCATAAAAGTAATTAAAGGTGTAACTTGTTTTCCTGTTTGTTTTAAACACTTTCTTTTTCACCAATTTGTTGGGATTTACAAAACAGCTGATTTTAGTTGATTCGTTTTATTCATTGTTTTCTCTCTTCTCGATCTGTGTGGCTGTTCTGATTCGGGCCGCGCCACAATCATTTACAGTAGCTAGGTGTGTCGTTTGCTCGATTTTGTATTAATGATGAGCTTTGCAATGTGTCATTTCTGTTTCAGGAATTTGCTGATCAACAGCAGAGACTGCCTTTTGAGGGCTTCCATGACCTATTTCACAAGTTACTGCATCAACCAGAGGTCAGTTTCAGTTTTTATATTAATCTTGTAAAATACAATTTTCCGGTCAACTTTTCAAGCTTTTTGTACAGGTAGCTTATCAATTGTCATTGATTCAACCAAAAAAAACGATCTTTCTGATGCACTGTGCTAAATTACGAGAGTGAGGGAGACATTCATGACAGGACATTGGCATTATGGATTCATGTGTTAAAGCATTTTAGGTTAATTTTAAAGCATTTTTATTGTCAGTTAGATCTGATTAGATGTATACCCAACTTTTCTAGTTTCTTGGGCAGTTTGGCTCAAACTTAGTATTTGAAGGATGACTTTATAGACACAAAATTAAGTTTGATGCGTTATTGGGCTATTAAAACACTCTGCTATCAGTCCAGGCTGTATTGCTACAATACTTTTATTATTAGAGGAACAACCCTTTAAAAAACATTCAATCATTTAAAGTGACTGGCCATTTTTTTAAAGTCTAGCACACTGATAAATATTAGGGCAGTGCCTGGATGCAATACAAAACCCAATGGGAAAACGTAAGACTGCCATGGCCATGTGTGACACTGTCAATTGTGTAAATACAAAATTTATCAAATGCCAAATGGTGTTGAACACCATCCAAGGGGTGCTCTGTGGTTTACATGAGGGTGCTCTGTGATTTACATGAGGGTGCTCTGTTGTTTACATGAAAGTGTTTTTTTCTGTTGTTTACATGAATTTTTGTGGAGTTCAATTGACTACAAAACAATTGACTAACATTAACATTTAGGCTTGTACTGAGGAGCTGAGGTCATCATTAATTCTAATAAATCCTTTTAAAGGAGCATACCTATAAAAAATTATGCCAAAAGTCATCCTTTGGATAACCGAATACCTTGGATAATTTTTGACTTAGTCGACAGTTTGACTCATAAAAGTCGACATCTCTCAATAATCAGGCTAAGGGCTTCTCAGCAGGTACTAAAAAAAAAACATATATTTATTTTCTTGGTTAAATTTACTTGTTTCATAGAGAGATTCGGATCAAGAGCTTAAACCGTCTTTGCTATACCATAGGTCAAAAAAAAAAAAAACCCCTGTCAAATTTGTTTGTGCAGATTTTCAGAATTCATGTATATTTTTGGGAAAACCAAACACGCCAGGTCATATCAATGTGACAAGTGATAGCTTTACGCTTGTTTTGCAAAGGAAATGACCTTAGATACAGTAAACTGTACGTGATTACCTTGAACAATCAGAATCTCTACCTGTTCACAGAAAATGACTAAAATAGAAACTTTAAAGGGGTTTATATTCTGTTGACTGAAGTTTTTCTTTTCTTAAATTTTTTGGCAGAACCACATCCTACATACAAACAATTTTGTGTCTTCTAGGTACAAATCAGGGATGTGCCCAGGATTTCCTGAGTGCCGGGTATACTGATCGCCGTCCTGGGGGAGGGGTCTAAGGGGGAGGGGTGTCCCCCTCCCCATGTAGAAATTTTTCGATTTTTGAAGGTGCTCAGATGCCAAATGTCACTTGTGCAGCTTTTTAAGCACATACACAAGTACTAGTTTTGCCAACAATTTACATTTTTTAATTTTTTTTTATTGAAATATATTACGTACCTGGTAAAAGTTATTAAGCTATTAGGGACCGATTGAGAGCCGTCAGTAATGTTTCTCGCATGCGTAACTGATGCATTATTAGTCTGTAAGATTTTGGCAAAGACTAGGCCCAATTTATGTTGAATATATTGTTAGGAATGTCAGGATTTTAGATGAAAATAGTGCTGGGCGGGATTCACAATTTTTAAGACAATGCTGGGTGGTAATTTTTAGTGCTGGGCGGTGCCGCCCAGCGTGGGCACATCCCTGCAAATGTATGACTGTATCTGGGAAGCAACAGAGTCTTTTTGATGTGCTCATTGCAATTGGAAACTGAACAAGTCTCTTTGAATAAATACTTGTTGACTTTTACAGATGTACCGTACAAATCATTTTTATCCACGGAGGAAGATGATATTTCGTACGAGATGAGTTACATCCTGATTAAAGTCTAAAGATAGAGAAACATCCACAATTAAGCAAACATTTTGAGGGAAAAACCAACAACATGATTGATATAGGAAGGAAAGAATGAAGGAGAGAGGGAATTGCTATCGAAGAACGTCACAGACCACTTAATTCAGTTTAACTTCCTGGATGAAATGAATCGTTTGCGTGGTCAAAACAGATTACTTTCAAATAAGCATTTATCCATTACTTTGAGGGCCCAAGCTGAGATCAGCTAACAGTTGCCAAAATATCTTCCTCTTCCATACATCACACGGTCAGTCGCTGGAAACATCCCATTTTTTTGTTTACCGATGGCATATCTTGTTTGGTTTTGGGCAAAATGCTGACAGTCTGTCACCAAGGGCACCTTGGCGAGATTCACAGTAACGATCTTCTGAAAGGCATTGAAGACTCGGGCACAAAGAAACATCTCATGCTGGTAATCTGACCTAGTTTCGAATGAGGTGTAACAGAAGTGTTAGACACCACCATCGTTCCCAGAAAATACACACACAGCTTGCTACCGTCGATAATTAGACACTCTAGTGTACAGTCAATACATGCAGCTACGGTCAATACCCACAACACAGTGTACATAGTATGATGGACATCTCAGGTCTAGATAAAAGATAACAAGGTATCACGTTTCATTACTGTCTGCATTTTGTAGCGACAAGAAAAAAAACATCACTTGCAAGCAACGGAAAGTTAACTTTTTCAGATGGTTGCACGTGGTTTGGGGCGAGTCTTCAATGCCTTTAACTATTCATAAAATGCAGTCTTTCTATGCAAATCACACTGTGTAATGTCACAGTGTAGGAAGAGAAATACACAAAGATATTAAGCAATTGTGTGTGCATTCAAACTACAGAGTTAATAATAATAATGACAACAAAAACAACATTTCGCTCATAATTTCACACATGGTCAAGAGTGATGGTAACCCAAGAGTTGATGATACCTCAGCTTACGATTGCTTTTCAGCAGAGCAAATATATGTGCTATCAGATATGATGCTAGAGAGTTCAAAAAATGGTCACTAGCTAGTTCACAGCCAAATTTGTAACTTTAGGTAAATCTGCAACTGACTACCATTGAAACCAAATAAATATTGAACTATAATTTGACACTATTTGTCGGTCAATAATTTGGCAGGGTGATGTTCTCTGTAGTAGAAGAAGGCAACTGGAAATCTTTTGTTCGCTAATGTTTGTTAACGAGTTGCTCGATTACCTTTACGTAAGTTTCCTCGTTATTTTAGCGCCGTGACTGGATTTGTAGGAAGTGATTTAGATCAAAGAAATTGTTAAACACACACCAGAGATAGGCCTATGGAACATGTTTGTTCTTTCCAAGGTCGATTACTTGTATATCAACATTAACCACCCCCACCCCCCTCCACCTGAAAGTCATATAAAGGTTACACACACTGGAGCCATTCAAGAAGTATTTTGTCAGCATTCTGTGGTGCAAGAAACTTTACCCGTTTGCTAATGAATGAATTGAGAGGTCCAAAGGTCCTCAAGGAAATAACTCTTTGCCAAGAAAAAAACTTTTGTACATTGTTACTTCATGTTGAAAATTTGGGTTCAGTACTAATGATGTGTATTTTTGCAGTACAAACAACCATTGCCGTAGTGCAATTTTGCTCTGGGGAACGATCACAAGCTGCACACGTCATGCGGTAGCTTCACATCTGAGGATTAGAGATATACCAGCCACTACAAAGTTTGTTTAGTGGCTTTTGATTCTAGCCTCGTGTATGATGTTGTCTGAAGTGTTATAGTCCAAGTCACGTGGTGGTTTTCAAACAGTCGTCGTGTTATTCCCCAGTAATAAACGCATCGGAAGGGACCCCACCGTAGAATGGTCAAAATTTGGGATTCACATGACCCGTTCTTTTCCTCGGTCGATTTCCGGTATGGGCACCTAGTAGTGATTTAATGGATGGAAACTGTCACACACTTTGGGGTTCAAATTATCGTACTGTGTAATTAAGGTATAACATGTGCATCGTCTATGAACGTCGCACCTATCCACAGCCCTCTGTTTTATAAATACACGAGATGCAGACTACAGTGATCTACTATCCTTGTGAGAGACTCGGCCGCTGTTAGATTTATCTTCTTAGGTCGAATGAGGGTCTTCCAAAGGTGTTCTTGGGGGTGGGGGGGCAGTACATGAAACGGGTGAGACTCATTTCTAGCATGGAGCTCTTCAGCTCTCTTACAGTGTAGTGGCCTACTGCATGGGGTTATATAGAGTTGTACATCTATGCATGAATGCATGCTGCTTTGATCTTGGAACTTTTAATTCGCCTCCTATTAAGAAGGTATTTTGTATCAACGGAAGCTTTAAAAACATTCCCCAGAAGTGGGGGGGCGGTGTGGGGGGGTGGGAGAAGAAAGTTTTATTTTATAAATGAAAAGAAAGGAGTTCCTGTCTAGCGGAAGTAGTGTAACAGTGAATTTACTTCGAGGCGTCGACTTGCATGGTGGTTCTTTTTTGGCTCGCAACCTCCCGTCGCCGTCAGTTTGCAGACCCGAGTTAGTTTCTGTGGTTGGTCTGGCGACTCTTCAAAACATCCAAGTGCCTTCGGAAGATCTCCGCTGCCCGCATTGTCAGTTCTGGTGGCAATGTTCCCCCTGCCATGGGGATGTCCTCCTCCTCCTCGAGGCTTCAAACAAAATTTGTCCTCTTGTTTCCTCTGTTTCCTCTTCCAGTCCCGAGAGGTTTACCAAAGCCCTGCAATCTAGGGTGTCCTCTTCAGCGACGACTTCCTCCGGTTCCGGGGTCGGTGGATGGACCACGATTGAGCCGGACTGGTCGCAGCCGCTACCCTCCGGCTCCCAACTTATGCCTCCGCTCCTGCTCTCTGTTGTTCTCTTTCCAAGAGTGGTTCAAAGAGGCCTGTTAATTGTGCCAGCCACGCTGGTTCTTCTTCATGACGTTGTTTCTGGGTCTGGTACCTCCTCTTTCTTCCTCCTATAACTGTCAGAGGAGGAGTCGGATGATTGATCTGAGGCTGGTGACCATCTCCTCCTAGTGCCTCCCCTAGGGGATCGGGACTGTTATCTACTGCGGTCCCGTCTGGCTGGTCTGCCGGCTGTCTCTCTTCCTCTGCTGTCCCGGTCTGGGATTCCAGCAGAGGATCGTCTTAGCTCTCGCTCTCGGCACCTGCCTCTCTGTGGGAGTGCTCCTTCGCAACACAGATTGGGATGCTCTCCCAGGCCGGCTGTGCTGGAATTTTTTCTTAGCCAGAGCCTTGCCCTTTCCTTTGCCTTTTCCATTGGCCAAAATCAGACCGGACGTCGCCGGGACCGTGGGAGGCACTTTTTCTCTTTATCTCTCTCTCCACCTCCTGCTCTCCCATCTGTACTAATTCTCCCTCTACTAGGGAGCCACTGGGGTTGGGGAGCAAGTCTAACTTGTCCTGCAGCTTATTCCTTTGTCCTGCTAGCCAGGCATCGATCTCTAGCCATTGACTGGGGGTGAATTGGATGCACACCAGACACGGGTCCCTTCTGGTACAAGTACAGGACTTATGACAAAAGGTCATGCTTGTCCCAAGCCCTTCCAAGACGGAACATGGAGCAATTCACGCACTTCAGTTGACTCCGAGACATGGCTGATAAACCCAGAGTTAAGGAATAAAACTTTTTAACAAATACTAACAAAATGATGGGAGAACAGGGAAAGGGAAATAAACTAACAAAGGAACAGAATAGTACCTTACCAACGTGCCTCAGCCAGAGGTCCACGGCTTACAAGGTATTCATAAAATTGGCCTAAAAAAGCCACCCAAAGTGAAGAAAACCAGGGAAGAAACCTGGAGAGAATTACTCAAGGAAACAAGAGAGGCAATAAGGGAACAAAATAAACAAGAGAAAAGCGATCTATCGCATATAGCGTGTGTAGGAAAAAGGCGGGAAAAACCAGCGTAACTAAGGTAAACAATTTGTGGAACTGCTACCCGCACTAGTGTTTGCAAAGAAAACACAGAGCGAATGCCGCTCCACCAGAACAGCCCTAACCCTTCTCATAATAAGAAAAGGATACTTATTGGGCTGCAAACTACTTCAAAACTCCTCCAAAACAGTTTACCAGGACATTCTAGGCATGGTAAAATGAGGGTGCTAAGGTTGTGGGGAGACAGGTTAGCTTGTCACACATAAATATCCAAACCATTAAGTTTTTGGAATTTTTATCTTCTTCTTTTTTCAGGTTGCTGAAGAACTTCAGAGCTACTGTGATGATGAGTAAGTTTATTTTCCATTGCATGAAGCTGTAGTGTGCGAGGGATGGCATCAGGCCAGAGGATTTCAGGAGTTGCATGAAGCTGTAGTGTGCGAGGGATGGCATCAGGCCAGAGGATTTCAGGAGGTTGCATGAGGCCACTGGGTCTGAGGGATAAAATGAGGCCATAGGGTTTAAGGGATAGCATTATGCCATAGGATTTCAGGAGTGTCATGAGGGCTAAAGATTTGAGGGTGGTTTAATAAGAGGCCATAGGATTTGAGGGCTTGCATGAGATGTTAAAGTTTAAGGGGGTGGCATATGGTGTGAGGGTTGAGGGGTTACTGATCTGAGGCCCTATAAGTTGTGGGGTAGCATGAGGCCTTCTGGTTTGAAAGGTAGTGTGAGCCCATAGGTTTTGTGGGGTAGCATGAGGCCTTATGGTTTGAAAGGTAGTGTGAGCCTATAGGTTTTGAGGGGTGGTATTAGGGCATAATCTCTGTGGGGGATGTGGCATTAGGCCATAGAGATTGTGGGTAGCATGCTGCCATCTGTTTTGTAGGGATGTCATGAAGAATTACAGTAGTTGTCCATGCATCATTTCCTGACTGTTTCCAGAAAAAAAAAAAAAAAGTTCCCTATAAATTTGCCAAATATTCCTCATATTTGGATACAAGTCTTATGAAAGTGACAGTGCAAGACATTTCATGTTTGATTTGTCATAAAATGGTAGCATACGTCACTATCCAACGAATGACACAGGATCTGGAAAATACCCTCTCAAAATTGCATCAGGAACAAGTAAACATTAGCATAACCCCATAAACTTTAAGGGTTTGCAAATCCAACAATCCAAGCATTATTTGAAAGTTGTGGGATGCAATATTTCCTGTGCAGGAGCAAAGGGTTAAACAAAATTGCTAATCAGGAGAATTCTAAATGTTAAGACTGTTTAGATATCTTAATAGTTGGATTCAGATCAAGGTATCCAATTCTGTGTTATAATGATGTGGTTTGGTCGGAATGAATGTAACTGATGTAAATGATGCACACAAGACTCAAACTACAGTCGTATAGAATGACGATAATAAAAAGTTGATTTAGGTTTGCTGAACCAAGAAAGAGGAGGAAAGGGTTGCAATCCTTACAATTTAATCCCTTTTTGTGGTCTAAGTAGATGGGATATAATTGGATGAATTTGATGGAGACAGTATTAATTTAACAGAATAACTTTGACTGGTACAGCATAGCACAATACTATCCAAATTTTCTAGACAATTGAAAAAATGCATGCCAGTTTTCGTGTAAAGGAACTGTTGTATTTTATAACAGACAAAGATCAGAGATTTCCAAACTGCTACACAAAACTTGAACACTGCAGTATTCCCTGGAGAGAGATGGGTTTTAGTCCCCCCCTTTTGGTTATTATATTTGTGTTCTGGTAATTTTCATTTTTTTATTTTTTTTTTCAGAAATCGTGTCACTCTTACACATTTCATGAGATTCCTAGCATCGGAACAGAAGGTAAGAACTCGCTGCTCAGTCAGTGCTCACACAATTTTCCAGACTAATGTTATACTTGTCATGTCCATTAACACCTCGGGTGACCAGAAGTGGCAATTGATTTATAGGCTATGAAGTTTTTCCTAATTGCTGACGACAATAAAGCAATCTATGCGATGGTGACGGCGTGGGGGGGTGTGTGTTTGTGTGTTTGCACTTGTTTTGTATTCTGACCGAGGACTTAAACAAAAGAATTCCAGGTCGTCGGATGTGATTTCTAAAGAATCACCAAGTCCTCGAAAGAATTCTATTGTCATGGAGTATTGTTAAGGTTAGGGTTTGTGGATTTGAACAATGGAAAAACACCTGTGTGTGTGTGTGTTTTTGTGTGTGACACCTTGGCTACTAGACACCATAACCCAAACGGTAAACGATGGTTGAATTTTATACCCGATATGTGGAACCACGGTATTGAGAACGACAACCCTAAATGATTTGTATTTGAAAGGTCAACGGTGATTTCTTATGATAAAAAGAAAGGTCAAAGTCTGAAGAACCGTGGAAACACAGATAAACACAAATATTCAACAGGCAAAGCATTTATAAAGAAGAACTTCATACTTTGCTGTGTGGACGAACCTAACAGCGTGTACAAGAAACATGTTCATGTTTTTCGAGGTCAAAGACGTCTGTAAACGTCAATAGAAGTTAATTTTGTGAGAAACCAGTGTTTTAAGTTTCTCCGTGTGGCCATCATAAAGTTGTACTCTGCAATCCATGAATTGAACACAAGTTTGCACTATACATTTGTGGAGTGATAGGGGAAAACTAGAAGATCAGGCCTCAAAGTTCAGGCTTGTTTACTTGCTAGATGCTAGGGGATTTAGTTGTCTGCCAGTAGAGAAATGGGCACGGTTTGCACTTTGTTGCCAGTAGACATTACTAACATAAAAACCACGATAACTCGATCAACCATAAAGTAAAGTAAAACTATATTACTCCATAAAAGGAAATTGTGGTACCCGCACCAGTCATAAAAATACATGAATCTAAGAACACGTATACAGATAATGGTAATGAAAGGTAAGATCGCATTAAGAAATGAGAAAACAGTAAAACATTCACAATATGAGGACTAACGACTTAAGTTGCTATTGGAAAGTTGAGTCAAGCTGATTTTAAGGTTATCCTGTACTAGCAAAGTTAACATTTCAGGAAACATGTTGCCAGAATTTTAAAGAAGAATTACAAAATTATGATGTGCCACAGGTGGGTTGGGGGGGGGGGGAGAAAGGGATGTTCCATCTCTCTAATTTACTCAACCATCCCTTTTCTCCATACCACTACTGCATCCATATGTAGACTGTACTCTTTGCTCTCAGTGGCTGTAGGACCAACATCATCATGTTTAGGAGTTTGGTAGCTCTGATATTATTCATATTTTGGCAAGTAACCCCAAATTGACTGTAACTTGAATTTACCCATCTTGGCACAGATCCTTCCCTCTGTGAAGAGAAAAGATTGCTTCATCATAAACCGCCAAATAGCAATTAACCACGGTAAATGTCCAGAAGCTCACCAAGTATTATTTACTAATCGGATAAACATCCAAAGATGTTTTTAAGACTTTCGAAACCCTGTTGCTAGATTGAAAAGACCTTCTTTTAATTTTCTCCCTTTTTTTTTGTTCTGTTTTTTTTTTAACCTCTCCGTCGCGGTTCTGAACCTGTCATGTGTGTAATGTAACGTTGCGACGGACATCTTTTGAATGTCTCTTTGAATGGGTTGATATATCATCTGAGCTTTTTTTAAAACAGCAGCAGCAGCAGATTCATAAACAATTCAATTTGTCAAGCTGGTTTTATGCGGGAGCTTTTGTCACGCTAGAGGTACTTTTGAGGTCAGCTTAAATTTGCTCGATCAATCTTGGTCTGCTAAAAATAAGAAATATATATAAGGGGGGTAAAAATAAATAATGTCAGGGAAAAGTAAGGAAGCTTTGTAATACCTTACATGATTGTGTGTATCATAGATAACATTGGACATGCCAAGACTTTGACTACTCCAGAAGTAATGGGATATATCGGTGGCAGATAATGTGGCACTTTATTGCAATGTGGCACTTTATGGCAAGAAAAAAAATATGGCACACTGTTCATTGAAGACCACATCTCAATATCTTGTTTTATTACTCAAGTTATGGTTAGTTTAAACGTAGACCTATTTTAGCCGGCCGAAACCCCTCGATTCTTACCTGGAGTAGATCAGGGTAGATGACCAGCCTGTGATGTCATAACCGCAAATGTTCTTCGAAAAGCTTTACTTTTGTATCATAATCATCTCGTGGATTTATCGATTGGAACCCGATACAAATTCATCAAAATGCTTCTTTTTTTTTTTTGTGTAGAAATATTATTTTCCTCTATTAATAAGTGTACTTGATATCACAGAAGAATAACAAAGACATATCAAAGACATATCACCCGAATCGCCGTGACGATGAGCAGTTTTTCGGTTTGTTCATTTACACATGTATATAGAAATAATGAGGTAAACGTCATATATAGACAGAAATCGTACAAAGATATTTAAATTACACGATAAATCAAACAAAATTCTTTTCAGGAAATCATTGCTAAAGTTTAATGCAGGGACTTTTTCTTTTTCTGTCTTCGTTGGATTTGTAATGAAATAAAAAAATTAAAAAAAGGAACTTGAGGAAATAACCCACTTTATTGATTAAATTAAATTTTGGTGACTCCCTCGGGTTCATGAAAGATACTGGTCGGAAATATGGCTCGTTTTGTCCAACTTATTTTGCAGATCCCTGCTCGGTGGGTAAACACAGAAAGTGTCGTGGTTTTAAGTCGTGACTGGTCTCGATACCGACTTGAAAAATCATCCATGCAACTAAACCTCTCCATCAAAGTCGTTTAAGTAAACAAACAACTAAAAATAAGATCTCTTTCAATTTGCAGACAAATTGTCGGTAAAACCGGTAGTAATATTTGCACTGTAAATTGCTCAAGGAAGGAAAGCGTTTAAAAGAGACAATGGTGCCCACACGTACGAGCCTCGTTTTTAGGATATAGACGTAATTTGTGTGTGGTATTAGGAGATTTGATGAAATCAAAACATCAAACTGCGAAGAAAACTAAATCAAATTGGATTTACTTTTGAACTACTGTTTCTGAATATAAGCAAAACTATAAGCATCCAGTACAGTACCTCTTTGCAATCAGGGGTCTGTTGAACATCATCAGCATGTGTTTATCATTTTTAGTTGAAGAAAAAACATTTGCAAGTGGCAATCAGGGGTCACCAGACTGTCAAGCGAGCGAGCGAGGGAAGGAACAAGCGTCGTAAATCTTTCTCTTTTCAGAACCAATGTTGAAACCTCAGCTTGCGTCTCATTAACAGTCTGAATGAGTAATAAGTGTAAAATAAACCTCTCAAAAGTAATGACCGTTGAAATTTAGGAAAGGTAAAACCTTACTGCCATACCTTGATATAATAAGGAAAAACAAACAGTTTTGTCACATTTATTGCTCAGAAAAACTTGGGTTTTTTTTTATGGAAAGTTGTTCAAACAGAAGCAAAGTGTTGAATAAACAGAACCTCTTATGATAGAACTTCAAAGAGTTCTATTACGTCCATTCCTTGTTGGAATTGGTTTCAGCGAGTGTCCCCAATAACATCAATGTAGAAATACTACAGTGGTAAAAATCAATTTGCTGAGTTGAAGGGCTATTGTAATCTATTTCTTTGGGAAGAAGGCCGGGTGGGGGGGGGGGGGAGAGTGAGTGGATGGGGGCATAAAGGGGTAGAATGGGTTAGTAATGTGGGTGATATCTTAAACTATTGAAAAGGCAACACAGTCACCCCTTCTGCTGTTTGCTAACTTTATAATTTCTGTACATTTTTATTCCAGATTGATTAAAACTCTGGCAGTACTGTCTAGCAAATATATTGTCAAAATGAAATGTTGTCGTATGCATTTCATAAGTAATTGGTAAATAGCAAAACAAAATTTTCTTAATGTGTGTGTACTTACCAAAACTTCTTTTAGAAATTTAGCAAGCTTTCACAGCCAGTGTAATTAAATTGAGGGGGAGGGGGGGGGGTAATTGGAGGGGCAGACCACACACTTTCCCACAAAATGGATTTCCCTCCTGTCGTATGCATTCAATACTGTATGTAATTGGTAAAAAGCAAAACGAAATTTTCTTTATGTGAGTGTACTTTACCAAAACCTCTTATAGACATTTTGCAAGCTTTCACAGCCAGTGTAATTAAATTGAGGGGAGGGGGGTGAACGACACATTTTCCCACACAATGGATTTCCCTCCTGTGCCCCATCATATGTTACAGAAGTTCCATTATTGAATGGTATTTTCAACAACAAGACACTTTTGAAATTTTTTATTTTTTCATTTTAATTTTTCAACATGTATGTACAAATGATAATTATTAAATCACAAACATGGAAATGTAGGATACATTTTATACCAAAGAAGGGGTCTTTCATATTTATGGAAAGGAGCACTATTGAGATTTTTCACAAGAACTTGCAGGGAACATCCCCTGCTTCCCCCCTCCCCCTACCCCCCAAACCCAGGCATTACAAAACAATTGAATGACCTATATCTAAAGAGATTGTAGGCTAGACTTTTTGCACTCAAATCTTTTTGGGAGCAGCACATCTCTCTTACCTGCTACCTGTCAACTGATGTTTCTGCATATTACACTTACAGAATTGACCAAGTAATATATATTATCCATACATGACCAGTTTTAATGATTCTTTTGTTTAACACTGTCTCTGGTTTCGTTCTCTCTCTCACGAAGGACAACCTGGCCAACGACCCCGATGCGGTGAAGGAACACATAGCGGATTATTTCAGGGGCTCTCTGTTCGGAAAGAGGAAGGAAGATGCATCATACTTCACTATGGAAGAGGTAAGGCTGTCAGAAAGATTTGTAACCAGACTCCATGTTAAATGTCTACAATCAAATGCAGATGTTTCTAGTACTACTTAGTAAATTGAGTCTCGTCTATCCGACATGCTCAGTGATTAACCTCGGCCACGTATCACGATCTTGTGCAAGGTTTACTGCTCCCTCGAAATTGTTAATGTTAATGTCCTTAAATTGCGACTTTATTTTTCCAAGCAAGGTAGTCACGGGCCTTCCTACTGGTTTAGCAGTATGTCTCAGTGCTTCTCTTAAAGCAACCTTTGCTGGATTGATTTCTTGAACCTTTGCTGGATGTTTCTATAGGGGTACTAAATAAAAGTTCATCTCTGTTGCCATGGTGACTCTTTTGCATCATTTTAAGGTGCAGTTTAGGCGGTAATTCATCCGTTCTGTGTGTTGACTCGTTTATGAAACAGAACCTTTGATTTGCTCACATTTTGTTTTTCTTATGCAAAATGGCTAATTCCTGTGGGAAGACAAATTCCTAATATCGTAATTATTATCGTGATTGTAGGGCAACTGACAAAAGTGAAAGAGAGAGAATATTTAGGCCTGTTATGATATTGCATCTGTTTGTGTGTGTGTATAATGGCCTGACGTGTATTACAACTTTCATATGTGATATGTGTCTCTGTCTTTCGTGTGATATTATGAACGCATAATTTTGATGAACTCTTTTGATGACACTGTCATATCTTGAATTGATTTCTTAACTTCCTTAAAAGGTGTTTCTTAGTGTTTGTATGTTTAAGTGCCGTGGTTGGAAACCCTGTATAAACTGTGCGTAGTAAAATTCATGGCTGGTGTCACCTGTTAAGATCAATGAAGTTTAACATTATTCTTGTTTGGTGACATAATTTGTCATATCTTGAATTGATTTCTTTACTTCCTTAGAAGGTGTCTCTAAGTGTTTGTATGTTTAATGCAGTTGGTGGAAACCCTGCGTATAAACTGTACGTAGTAAAATTCATGGCTCGTGTCACCTGTTAAGATCAATGAAGTTTAACATTATTCTTGTTTGGTGACATAATTTGTCATATCTTGAATTGATTTCTTAACTTCCTTAGAAGATGTCTCTCTAAGTGTTTGTATGTTTAATTGCCGTGGTTGGAAACCCTGCGTAAACCGTACGTAGTAAAATTAATGGCTGGTGTCACCAGCTGTTCATGAACTTTCAAATTATTCTTGATCAGGGCAAATTTTAAATGACCTTTCCAGGTTGTCTTCCAGACTACTCCTACTTGCAATTAGGTCGTCCCAACAGCAAAGTTTGGTTGTCCAACAAATAGAGCCATCGTGGTGAATTAAGATAAACAAGAACAAATATGCATGCTAGGTAATGGTCAGATTATGCAACTGCGATTGGAAATATGGTCATCCAAAACTAATTTGGGTGATCTTGGACAACCGATATGACCGTGAAAGATGTGTGCCCTGAAATTGGTTATGAAATGTCTGTCACAGTATGATGTTAGAACGTGGGCTTCAGTCCCGGTGAAAATCTTACGTGTAATAAGTACGTTTATGTAGAATAGTTTAACGGACCAAATTTAACCTTCAAATTCTGTTTAACATTTATTTTCTCCAGTTTGTGGATTACCTGTATTCAAAAAACAACCAGATTTGGGATAGTAATCACGATCAAGTGGTCCACAGCTTGGATCAACCGCTCTGCAATTATTGGATGGCTTCATCTCATAACACGTGAGTAATTTTGCCACGCTTTGATAGGCGTGGAAACTTGTCAGACAAAGTGGGTTGTTTTTATCAACGTTTCAGTAGAAAAAAGAATACGTGAAGATATTTTAGTCCTTGTCAGTATGATGAGTTCAGCTGTTTTTGGAGGACTTATGTGCCTTTTTTTCACCAGAACAGACACATTTTTGTAAATCAACATAGCACCCTTCCCATTAACTATACATTTACCAGAACAGTGGTTCGATGTTTGACGGGTTCGTCTTTGTTGCTATGGTGACAGATATCTGCTTTCGTCCCAAGATTGTATGAAAATTTTATTTCCATATTGGAAATTAAAAAAGAAAAAATTGTGATCAAACCTTATATTTTGACATTTTGTAGGAATTGTTTTTTTTAAATATTATAATAAAAAGGAAAATTGGTTCAGCTTGCTTAATATTAACATTTGTTTCCTAGACTACCTGCAGAATGCACATCTGGGGATGGATGTCTGACAAAGAAATTTCTTGCAAAATTTTTACGTTTTGTCATTTCTGAAAATGAAATGTAAACCGCAGGTTTTTTAGGCGGTACAATATTTATTTAAAGTAAAGAAACCATTCTTACCCTCACAACCGTATCTGGTTCCTGGTTTCCAGACCACAAGGGAGATCTGGAAATCTATTCATTAACTTTTCAAAATGAGATTATAAAAGAGTATTTGTTATGCTTGCATGTCTTATCTATGGTTCACATAGTCGAAAATAATCCAAGATTGTTACGATTTTTGTATGTTAGTATTTGCCAAGTGGGGCGTGTACGTCTGTTCTATCAGCTGTCCCTAGGGCAGTTTAAAGGAATATACTGTCATAATACAGTGGTGTGTAGCAGAATGGGTACATTATAGTTCAGTATTGTATAGTTTGTATTCCATCACAGCCAAACCTACACCACAACAAATCAATCACACAGACACAAAGACATATTATTGTGCCGAAAATTTTGGCACACTTATAGATCCCAATTGATGTAAAAAATCACCTTTGTTTTTACCAAAGAGATGGAACAGTTCTTGTTCCAGACGTGGATGGATAGCAAGCATTGCCAAGCAAACGTCTGGACCGAAAAATATGTAATACTGGAAAAACAAGGCACACATTTTATAACAGCTCTTGCTGGATTCAACTGCCTGTGATGCATTGTATGACTTGACAATATTTGATAAATGCTAATTTGAAAAATTGGAGAGACCTGAAGTGGTGAAGTCTTCAACAGTCTTTACGTATCTGGTGCGAGGGATTGAGTTCGCATAATTAGTCTGGATAAAACAGTAGTCTTATGTAAAGATATGAACATTAAAGATCCATACGCCTGCCCACCCCCCCCCCCCTACAGGTTCAATTTCTGGTTTGATTCGACTGTTTTATGCAGAAAACATGGATGAACTCCATTTGCCCAGTTTCTTGGAAATGGGCAAAACTAAATCCCTTTTTGGGGGCAAAAAGTATATATTGTAAAGATTGTGTGATTATGTGAATGTTAATTTTGTTCCAAGATAACCCTTTACATTCCTATCCTAAAGAGTAGTTTAAACTTTAACGTTTACAAAGGAAACAAACGTGGCAGTAAAACATGTCCGTAAAATTGAGCGTCAAGGCCTGTAAAGAGGTACAGTACCATAACTGTGGTGTATTTAGTGGGAAAGGGAAAGGCCGGGAGTGGGTAGGAAACACGAGTGGGGGGAGGGGGGAAATTTTGTCTCTTCCAGTTGAAGGTCAAATAAAACCGTACATTTAAAATTTCAGTTATCCACTTTTGGCTTGCTTTGACCCATATTCCTGGACAGTTCTTTAATATGTGATATAAAGATGGCCGTCCCTCTAGCCTAAAACCATCATTATTGTTGTATCAATGTTAGATCTGTGTGTTTATTCAGTAAAAAAAATGATTTTGTAGACCAACAAACCTTGGAAACCAACAAATCTTGGAAAGGTTAATCTGGACCTATCAACTGGTAGTGACTGTGCTGTGCACACGATGTCAAAGGGGATGGGCAGTTGGAGGGGATGGGAGAGGGGGGAGGGGATGGATGCAGATATTCCGGTTTTTGGTACTAGGGGTATGAGCCTTTATGGACAGGGTGAAGGCAATAATCAAACTTTTTTTTTTCAAATGAGTGGTGTGGCTATGGGGCACTTTGTCTTACCAAAGAACAAAAAATCAAAGTTTTGACATCAAATGGTACATTTTGATGTCTCTCTCTGAGCCAATAACGGAGGTGGGTAGTGGGGTCACGACCCCACCTCAACTCCCTTTGAATATGCTACAGGGTAGTGAACTTTTCTAGTTTGTAAACTGCTGTTACTTGTGATTGATTATGGTTTAACCTTTAGAGAAGTGCTTTAATGACCTAACTGTGAAAAACTAAACAGTAAGGAAATAGAAACAGAGAAGTCCTGTGAAAACAATTTTAAGTTTAGTATTTTGGATGACAATGTAATTTTAGACTTACTGCAAGCCATTTTATCGTACATCTCATTCAGAATTGATAATAGCATGACAGCATTTACAGAGAAGAATTCCAATGTTGAGATGCTCTCTTATGCAGCACAACAAAGTTCTATCATTTGTGTAATTCATTACCGCAACGTTTGATAGTCGTGTCGGAAGTTGTTATTTTCACTCCTTCGAGAACGATGATCCAAGGTACCGTCAGTAAAAAACGACCCAAAAGTTCAACTTGAGCTGTGCAAAATACTTGGAGAAGTATAAACAACAACAACAGAATCAGACAAGAAAGCACATTGATTATGCAAATGAAACTAAAACAATAGAATAGTCACTTTAGACAATAAAGTATGTTATCGAACTCTTATTGAACTCAGGCTGTTTTTAGAATATGCTTTGCCAACAGTTGTCCATTTCATGCTGTTCCAAGACATTGCATGTTTAGTCTCAACACAGGAGTTTCGAGAAGGAAATAGCCTGCTGCACTCGGCAGATCAAATGTTGTTGACATAGGGATTGTCGTTACATCCTGGTTACAGGGTAAAAATGGCTGTGTGGTTAAGTTTTGATAATGTAATGGGAGCTGATATTTTGTCCCATCGGATAGAATCGAAGCCAATCTTTGAGGAAGGTGCTCTCCAGCAATTCCAGAATGTATATATATATTTTTTTCTTTACGGAAATGTTAATTGTGTGGTTAAAATTTTGACTTTCTTTTCAATCACAACTTATATGCGGTTGAATGTAGGATCAAGTAACTGCGTTCTTGGCCAAAACTCATTTGTATAAGTCCTTGGTTGTTTGATTCCTTGCTGAAGGCCAAAAAAGATCTACATACATAATAAGTACATTAGTCTCTGTGTGAAGCCATTTATGGTTTACAGAAGAACTCACCATGCCTGGTTGGATAAATTTCAAACGTTACATAGATTCCCCATTAGTAAGATCGCCACTGCTTTGGCTACAACGAGTACTAGTAGTTAGGTTGTGGCCTCCTAGTGCTTTTGTTGGAGGATAAAAGTCATTTGAGGTCACCAATGGTCAAAATCTGAAACCTTCTAATTCAGTAAATTCACTTTTTGGTGAATTTTATACTTTATATTGTATAGATACCTTTCAGTTGAGGTCCAGGTTGCTATTGTGTTTAACAGGTCAAAGGTCATTTTAATTTAATATCAGTTTCAGAAACCGGACAACTCACGAAAGTTCACTTGTTTTGGTGAATCTCATATTTGGTACGTCGATAGCAGTTTAGTTAGTTCTCTGTTGATATCATGTTCATTTGTTAGAAATTTCAACTGCTGTTAAGTTTGTAAAGGTGCAAATGATACCGTATTGTATGTACTATAGGTCTGTATCAATTGCAAAAATTGCCCCCCCCCCAAAAAAAAATTTGACAAATATTTCTTGTTTATAGCCAAAATCATATCACAGAGGAGGAAAGAGGATATCTTATTTATGTGATGTCTTCCAATTTTTCTGTGACCATTACATATGATTAGTTACTCTGCGACGCTTCAACAATTTCCATCTGATTTTTCGCCTGTCGAACGAGGGTCAGGAACTCTGAATTCATAAGCCTCAGTTGCCCTTTTATAAGTAATTAGTAACCTGTACAGGGTGGAAAGCTCTGAGCTTGGCATTAAAAACAAATTTTGGTTAAAAAGTCACCCACTGCCTGTTTTACAACACCTGTCCACCTCAGTATATATGCCAATGACCTCATGTCAGTTTTACTTTTGAATCATTGGGAGGGCGGGGGGGGGAGGGGGGTGGTGTAAAACAGTGAGAAACAATTGGAAAAAACATTAACCTTTAGATGTAATGCGGAAAGATTTTAACAAACTTTAAAGTTAAAAATAAACTACAAGTCAACTCATACCACTTACATGTACAACAAAGGTTCATATACTGCCATTTGAATAAAGCTTCCTGCTGCAGCCCTGGAGTAGATTTATAACAAATTTCTCAAAACTGGTTTATAAACAGACAATTGATAATATGTTCCTGTTAGAGAGATGTTGGGTTCTATTTTCAATGTTTCATTTGATTCTTCTTTTGAAAAGAGGGTTGAGGCGGTTGTGGGGATGGGAGGGCATGGAATAGTACAAAGAAAATTCTATATAATATTTGAAAGAAAGGAGATAATATTTACTTTGATTTTATAAGCACCTTTTTTAGAGGTGTTTTGGTTTTCATTGATGGACTGTATGACATTCAATCATTCAGTCACTCAACTCGTCGTTATCGAACAAGCGACAGAAATGCGGCAGTTGTCACTACAATCTTCTTCTTCTTTTTTTTTTATTATATTAAATATATTTGTTTTACTTGACAGCATTTCAATATTTGAAGATAATTGCAAAAAGATGTAGTGCCCTTTTGTTTTTCCATTGTGTTTATTTTATATTTGACTTGCCCCGTACTTTACCTTTGATGCTGCGCTTTTTTTTTCTTTTATTTTATTGCCCCAATTTTCAGCTCCAGTTATTGATCTTTGATATTTAGTGGGAACTTAATCGATCTTCTGTCGAGATCTTTTAAGAAACCAAGTTGTAAACTGTTATGAAAGAAGACCGAACAAATTTGATCAGAAAGATTCTTTTGGGAGTACAAGGATCTTCTGAAGTGATTGAGTGCAATGATAATAACCCTACATGTTCTATAAAGCCCCTGTGGTTGGGAAAAGCCTTCAACCCCCCCCCCTCATTATTAAAATGCCCGACCTGGTCCTCTTAATCTATAAACAGTTTAAAAGTCATCAGCATTGCCCCTAGATATGTGAGAATATCAAAAAGCGTCAACTCACTTTCGTACTTTCACCCCAAAATTGTTTTTTTTTTTACCGCCGCCCACGAAGAATGTGTAGAAAATCCTGGAAGTACTGTATAATTTTATACTCTGGAAATAATTTTAGAGGTTCAAAACCATCCAGGAAAGTATTTTTTCATGAGTATGAGAAATTCAAGAATAAATTGCCAATTAAAAACAACATTTTTTTTCAGTAGATTGCATACAGGATGTTTTAATACACTGTTGTTTTTTTGGTGCTAATTTTGGTATTTTGTAATAAATTTTTATGCTCTTTTCCATTTATGTATTTTACACTTTACTGTTCCATATCGTTTTGAGCATGCACAGAGAATATCAGAAAAAATATCTTCTAGAAGTCCTTGGTTGCTCATTAAATGTCAAAATGAACGTATCTATACCGTTGATGGAACATTTTTCTTATTCAGTCTATCCCCCCTCCCCCGATTTGCCTCTCGGCATCCGAGAGAGTAATTTGAAATGTGGTTTTGTAATAAATGAAGTTTTGTCGAGAATCGAGAGCTAATCTTGAATTAAGCTACTGTAGACATTTCAAGGGTACATTGAATTGAATTTGACTGTTTTAGTAAAATTAAAAATCCCATGGGATATTACCTGCTCGATATGTTATTTACCGATTGTGGACATTTTTAAAAAGGGCAGAGGAACTATGAGAATAAATGTCTCATTTGATTTTATCATTGATGTTATCATTGATTTTATCATTGGATTTATCATTGATTTTAATCATTTCGTACGTAGAGAAAACTGTCATTCGTGTGATAGGTGACGTTCATAAAAGGTCTCTCGGGATGAAAAAAAGAGAAGAATCCCAGCTGCTCTGTATTTGGACTATGTTTTTAAACTTCTTTTGCGTATACTGTAGATGTTGTTTAATATTGACAGGGAGATCGACTTCTAGCGAATTTTAGGGAAATTATTTTGTGGTTTTCTTCTCCTTTGTAGACCAAGGGGGATTTAATAGTGGCAACTATTAAAAGTCATTAAAAAAATACATGGGCAGAGGTTGTTCATATTTAGAAGGAAGGGGGGAAAAAAAAAATTGGGGAAAACAAAATTTGGGAAAAAAATGAAGCCACTTTTCTGGGCTTTTTTTCTTCACTAGGTTTGTTTGTATTATATCACGGATAATCACGGATAATCAAAGAGGGTACTCAGTTCGTAATAAACAAAATGCGATATGTGCCCACATGGAGAGATCCTGTATATACACTATGATAATATTAAGAGGGAGGTTTCTATCTGTGTCAGGGCAAACAGATTGATTGCTTCACATTTGTGCATACCATGAGGAATATATTAGTTACTAGGGAAAGGTTGAAAACCAGGACAGACCAGCTCTCATAGTTCCTCATAGTTCCTCGTAGTTCCTCATTTTTCGGTAATCGCTTTGCTTGAACTTATGACCTGATTCAGGATATCATCATTGGATGGATATACCCTTAATAGTCAACCCTTCTTTTACTGCTGAAGGTTTTTGGTGTCACATCCCATATTCTATAAATTGCTTTGAAATAGGTTGATATCATGGGTTGATCCAGGAGGGGTGGGGTGTGGGGGGGTTGGGTGTTCATTTCTCCTTCTTAAAAAAAATTTTGAAAATAAAAAAAATAAAAATAATCAGCTTTGATGAAAAATGTGGGAAAAGTTTAGCACTCTGCATGCATGGATACGCCTTATCGATGTTAATGCATACTCATCTGTTTATGGTGGTATAGGTTCTGTATCTACCAATGCT
Organism: Apostichopus japonicus; assembly: GCF_037975245.1. Classification (NCBI taxonomy): domain Eukaryota; kingdom Metazoa; phylum Echinodermata; class Holothuroidea; order Aspidochirotida; family Stichopodidae; genus Apostichopus; species Apostichopus japonicus. Next base: position 15,075,493 of record NC_092563.1, on the reverse strand, counting down.
TGCCGTGCAGGCTCCCTCTTGTGAGAAATCATGGACCCACTCGCCACTGCTTGTTAAAATCAGATCTATACAGATTGCCAAGACAGGACGATGTTAGATTAATTGATATCTCCTCGTAAAAATAAGAAGATGGACATAAAGCAGATACATCTGTTCAGTTTGACGTAGAGATACTGTACTACTGATAATTACTACCCATAAATACTTCTGATAAATACTTTGAAAGATCGATAAATTGATTGATAAATTTTGATAATATTTGGAATAAATTTTGAAAAAAGTGATAAAATAAAAGATTGATAAATACTTTGAAAATCTGTAAAAGATTGACATCTTCATTCTATACTGTGTCCCTTGGATCTCTTGGAAGCTAAAGAAATTAAATCACAAATAGCTGGTGGTAAACCCTTTGTCCTCTCCCCCCACCCCACCCCCACTCAACCCCCATGTCACTCTGCACCCCTGTGGAACTTACACAGTACAATTAAATAGGGTTAGGCTAGGGCTTAGGAGTAGTGCACTTTGGTTTGTGGGCTCATCCATCCCACAATTTGTTTATTTTTTATTTACAGTCAGGGTGGGAGGGGGTAATGGTTATTTTCAGATAACCTGAAAATCTCAACTTTTGTTCACTTCTTTTCCCATTTCAGATATCTTACCGGTGACCAGATTTCAAGTGAATCTTCCTGCGAAGCATATGCTAGAGTATTGCAAATGGGCTGCCGATGTATTGAATGTAAGTAGGATGTCATAGACGTAGGATGTACCAGGGTCCTCTTACGAAGTATTTCTATTTTTGTAGATGATATATTGGCCCAGATGGGGGACATTGAAAATTTGGAATATTTTATGTGCTAATTTCTCTTTTTGGTGAACTGTACAAATTCAATATTTCCCTGCAAATTTTTTTTTTTTTTTGTTGGCGTCAAAATTATGACTCTTTGGTCCAGATGAAAACATTCAATATATTGTGATATAATACGAAACCAAAAATCGATCATGTGATTGACTGGGCCCTCCTTTTGCAAAGACAATGGACCCAGCTGGATAATTTAATAGCACTGCCGTGGAGTACATTTGTTAGTTGACCCCCACCTCTCAAAGCATGGAGGGGAGGGAGAAGCCCTCCCTGCAACCCCCCCCCCCTTGTGCCCCCTTGTTCCTTCACCTATGTAAATTGTTACTGACAGGGTCAGCTAATGTTAACTATATACACCACAGTTTTATATTGTGATGGTTCAATACTATCCATTATTATTTTTTTGGTTTTCTAGTGGATTGCTGGGACGGACCTGAGGGTCTCCCCCAAATCTACCACGGTCTCACCCTCACAACACGCATCAAATTCAACGATGTCCTCAACACTATCAAGGAACATGCATTCACTGTTTCAGAGTAAGACAAAAATTCATTTTCTTGTTCATGGTTTTTTAATGTTCGAAGCCTCAAGCAAGTGAGTTTTAAGTTTTAAAGGACAGTCCCTTTAATACTATTAAACTGTACCAAACCATTAGGGAAAACCCCATAACACAAATGTGTTTTTTACTTTAATGTATGTGTGTAAAAGGATAGTTTCACAGAAGAAGTTTGAGCTTAATTTCTGTCCCACAGTGAAATTCTGCAAGTTTTTTTGTTCATTTTATCCAGGTGATTATGTTTATTTATGTTTATTAGACATGGGAATAGAAGACAAAAATGGCTCATATTTTTGGTTATTGTGTATTCTTAATGAATTTCTCGAAACATTCCTTCTTGAAATTTCAGTTTGCCAATCGTCTTATCCATTGAGAATCACTGCAGTTTAACCCAACAGAGGAACATGGCTTGTGTTTTCCAAGAGATCTTTGGGCGTGAGTTGTAGTATTCTTTGCACCTTGAAAACTTTCAGTCATGAGATTAGACTAAATGTGACGAGTCTTCACGTCATGTTACAAGACTATGATTTGTACGCTTCTTCTCTGTCGAATAAATTATGGAAAAACCTTCCTCTTCTCGTCAAACCCATGCTTGAACGAACTGACAACTGGAGATAGATGTACCACGTTAAGTGGGTTAAAGCTATTAAGATATCTCTGTATTTTAATTTATTCCTCACTTACCTGTCTTCACACCATAATAGCACTCTTGCCGTAACCTAATTGTCCAAGATGTGCGATGAAGTAAACCTTAAAACACTGATCTCTCCCAACTGCGACCGGTCACAAGTGTTATTGTTATTCCATGACTGAAAAAAACCTATCATGACTGTTTTGGTGCTCTTAGTTGGTATATCCTGCAAAAACCAAAGGCCTGTTTCAGTTTCAAATCCTTCTGTTTTGAATCTCCACCCCCCCCCAACCAAAGAAAAAGAAGAAGACAGAACAGTAAATTCATTCATTAATGCTCCGTCTGTTAATCGTCTCTTGATACCTTTTATCTTGTTTGCCTTCTGTCAGCCTCTCTCCTCACTCAGCCGGTGGAGCGGGACGGCAAATCGCTCCCGACTCTCAATCAACTCCGAGGTAAAATCATCATCAAACACAAGAAACTTCCTGAAGGGGATGTCGATGTGTTTGCCAGTATTCCCGATGACGACAGTGAGTTGATTAAATTTGCACTAATCCTTTATAAGAGCATCTGTTTGGCGATGTCAAGGCCTCGTAGAGCGCAAAGAATCGAGTGCAGAAATTGTAGAGACAATCTTCCTTAAGTAAGAATCAAGTTTAGAGAGGGCATTGGACGAGGAAGGTATTTCATTGATTAGTTTAACTTAAAGCAGCTACAGGTCGAATGGATCGCGACAAAAAGTTTACCGACAGAAGTTTTAGCTCAGCGGTCTGCTCTACAGATTAGATATGTTCTGTCAGCCTAACGGTAGTAATTCAAACGGAGAAGTGTGGTTGCAACTAGGTCTAGCCTAAGATCCAGCCGACGTAATTCTGCGTATCAGACATGGGTCGAAAGTCGTTTGTGTAGTGAAGTGATCAGTTTTATTATTACAGGCCGGTGCCATCTTCCACAGGGGGGGGGAGGGGGAGAGTAAGCATTTTGCACATTTTGAATCATCCAGAAAAGTCCGAAGATAAAACAATGAAATGGTCAGCTTTGTTTTGGTTAATGTAGACTAGAAATCACATGAATCTGACCAAAACTGTCAGCAGTAAATCTGTTGGGACTTTTTAATTGGGAGTCAAATGAATAATTTACTGGTTTTAAAAAGTTTCATTGTCCTGCATGGGGCAAAGGAAAAATTGCTTGTGGTTGAGAGTATGATTCCTCACTTTGACGGCTGCTTACCAGACAGGATTAGAACATAAGCAAATAAATAACTTCAAGACTGATAAGGATGTGGGTAATGTAATGATTCAATGGGTATTTCCTTTTAATGTGATCCAAAAGGCTGTAGCTTGCCTGCAAATTTTAGATACTGATCCTATGTGAGGGCTTTGAACAATAAGAGTCTGACAATATCATAATTATAGTATTACTATCATCTCTGTATGAAATAAATTTAACAATTAAAACCTTGGAATACTTAGGGATGTCAGTCTTGTTTATCTTAAAGAGCACCAAAGAGGAAAAGTGAAAGTACCGATGTTTGCATTTAATAGCAGGTGGTATTTATTGTTCTTAGATTGTGCATCAATCATACACTCAAAACACGAAAGGGTACTTTCAACTTTGCCTTATTTCTTTACTCACCCCGGAAGGAGAGAGAGAGGCATTCTTTTTCGGAGAGTAAGAAATATAAATGGGAAAATATGAAAATACGAATGTGAGAATAAATGGAGGGTGTCAAATGAGAGAAAACAGAAAAGGGGTGAAAGTGCTTAAACATTTCCTCCAACTTTTTCTTTTCTTTTTCAATTTTATTTTGTTTTAATCTTCTTTTGTTGTTGTCCGTTTCTTTTTCATAACATTCTTTGTTCTTTCTATTTGAGTTCTTTTGTTTTAATCTCTTCTTCTATTGGTTGGATTTGTACAACTCTTCTTTTTTAGAAGTAAATGAACAAGGGAAAACCGATTTTGTTTCATAATATCTTACGTCTTAAAATACTGTACCGTTCTTAAAGTTCTCTCCTGATGCCCACCAAAATAAGAATTCAAACAAAACCCTGGCCTCGACTGAGAAAGCGTGAGAAATCCATATCTGGGAATGTTGGAGGCGCCAAATGTCAAATAATTCTCACACAAACCCCACGTTACAGGGCTTGTAACCCTTAGCGTCGTTGGTTCAAATCCTGTTATAGAAAAGAAGAGAGAACTTGTTTGCTCTTTTCAAAACCCCTTTAGTTATTTTGTATTTATTTATCTATTTATTTATTTATTTTAATCTTAACTTTCGCAGATGTTGAGTGGGATTACAGTAATTCTCTGATTAACGGGAAGCTTCTTCTGCACGATACAGTCAAGGTGAGAATTTCTCCTTCATCTATAAATCAACATATTAATTTTTAATTTTAATTTTTTAATACATTTCAGTCCCGTGCACCATATCCTAGACTGTTTCTATCCAGTCCCCTGTCGATAGTTTCTTATGCGTAAAGTTAATTCTATTTTCGAAGCATGAATATTCATTTAGATGCATGGGGATGTGTTGCAAGATGGAATATGGCGGGCCCATAAGTTTCAAAGCTGAAATTGCACTTATCGGCCGTGCTAATTTTGGAGGGGCGAGCAAAGGGGGTATTCAATGGGGAGGGGTGAGCAAGGGGGGTATTCAGTGGAGCTGTCAGTGTGGGAAGGAAAAAGTGGGAGGCTTAAATTTCTTTGTGAGCTGAAACCTAAGTTTACTACAACACCCTATATTATAAAGACACGTTTATGACCACAGGAGCAACAGGGAGAGTGGTGGGGGGGGGGTGGAGAGTGAGAGCTGTTGCCCTTTTATCCCAAAGGTTTCACTACTGTAGTGACATGTGTATATGACTGTTAAGATGCTATGATCTTGAGGGCTCCTCTGGAAAGCAGTGCTTCTGCACTAAGCAGGAGTACCCTCATTAAAGATGACACGAAAAAAATAAAATATGATCTCACATTTTTTTAGAACATACTTTGGAATGCTATTCTTAGTTCCCTGTAATATCAAACAATATGACATTTTAGCAAGGTAGATAAATGAACAAGAATCGAACAGCATCTTTTACGGTCTGCTTCTTCCTGTCTACAGAACGAGTGGGTTCCCAATTTTTTTGTTCTGACAGAGGATCGCCTCCTCTACTCACCCTGGGAGGAGATGGAGACTCACGACGAGGAAGAGGATACGTTCTCCCAGGTGTCGGAGGTGAGCATCTAATTAAAATTAAAATCCCTGCCACTGACAGACGACTTTGACACCCACAGTGAAGACAAACATATCCCATAATGCTATGTCAATATCCTGTGCCTAATAACTCAAGACATAGTTCTGGATAAATAGTTCTGATAAAAAGCCTTTGTTACTCCAGGATGTGGATCTCAGAAGGTGGTCTCTCATGTCATCATGGCACATGTTTTTCAATGTCCTTTTACTTTTCCTTTTGTAAATCTTGTTGTTGTTGTGATTTGTCTTTGAAAATGAGGATGCCTTTGGAATTGTTCCCTATTAATAGCTGTCAGTGATGTCTTTAACTATGTTTTAGGCTTTATCAAAATGCAAATTGAACACTTGAAATGCCAAGTTTGTTAAGTTTCCTTATGTGGCAAGTATTAACCACCCAAAGGGCGTTGAAACTGTACTTTTTTTAATTAAATTTTTTTTTTTTTGTAGCCTTTGAACTTTCCTGCCATCCCACACGTACCTGTTTCACACAACTGATTCCCTACACTGTCTTTCTGTGTGTTGGGGAAAACTGATAAACATTTGTGTTGTCCTTCCGACCAAGTCATATTCCAGTCCAATCTTTGTGTTCCCTTTGAACATCCCAGTATCGGTTAGGGGGGGGGGGGGCAGAAACCAGATTCATATAAGTATTTTTGCACCGACTTTTCCACCTTCATCGTCCATTTATTCCTGAGCATATGTAGTCAGTCAACTGTTTAAAAGAGTCCCTAATTGTTCTTCACACCCCTCTTCCATAACAGCAGAGTACCTCAGAGGAAGAGCTTCATTACGCTGAGCCCTGGTTTCACGGCAAAATCGATGAGCTGGATGGTAAAGAGGCGAGGAAGATCTCGGAGGAGAGGCTGGTAGCTTACAAGAAGACGGACGGTGCCTTTCTGGTGCGGGAGAGCAGGACGTTCAGAGGGGACTATTCCATCACATTTTGGTCTGTTGCTTTGGTTTTATTTTGGTCCTTCGTGTCATACAATCTTCAGATGCGTATTTTGCTTGATAGACTTCTGAAATGTAGCCTGTATCTGCAAAAAAAACATATGTGATGTTCTTATTATATCAGATTTTTCCTCTGGTACCTGTTTGCACATTAAATAAGATGCATTGTTAAGAATATAAACATATTTCACACTTTTGGACACATGTGATCGAGTGTAATACTGTCTTCCTTTTTCCACCCTTAATGCATGAAAGATTTTTGAACGTATTAAACGTTTATGTAAGGTGTATGTAACTTTCCCCACCTCCCCCCTATTTTCCTACGCTACAGGGCCCAGGGCCGAGTGAACCACTGCAGAATCAAAAGCAAACTGGAAAGAGGACAACCCAAATATTACCTGATCGAGAACCAGTTGTACGACAGTCTGTACAGCCTCATCAACTACTTCCGTACGAAGCCTCTGAAGAGTAAGAGTATGGAGGTATACCTCACAGATCCTGTACCTCAACCAATGGAGCATGAAGGCAAAGAGTGAGTACCTCATCTAACGAGGCAAGAGAACAGAATTATATGTGACCATTCAGTACTATTCAGAGAGTACCTCAACTAACGAGGCAAAAGAAAAAATAATTATATGACCATTCACTACTATTCAGAGAGTGAGTACCTCAACTAACGAGGCAAGAGAACAGAATTATAATGACCATTCAGTACTATTCAGAGAGAACCTCAACTAACGAGGTTGGGAACAGAATTATATGTGACCATTCAGTACTATTCAGAGAGTACCTCAACTAACGAGGCAAAAGAAAAAACAAAATTATATATGACCATTTGTCACAATTCAGAGATTTAGTACCTCAACTAACGAGGCAAAAGAAAGAAATTATATTTGACCATTGGGTACTATTCAGTGAGTACCTCAACTAACGAGGAAACAAATTGAGATGGCCTGGATGCCTGAGTACCCACTGTGAGTACCATTTAGAGTGAGTACCCTAGTGCTCATAGGCAAAAGAATACGTCTCTCTGTAAGCCTCAAACTTTGATACGTGAGGGCTGGAAGAGAGTAGTAGTGGGGGGGGGGGGGAATGGCGGGATTATTTCCGTTAAGGTGAAAGCACCTTGTTTTCTCTCTCTAAATACACCCCCAAGAAATTTAACCTTAAATGATTGAGGGTTGGTCATTTTTCATATTACCTTGTATAACGAACTATGTCAAACCCTCAGGAAAGAGGCTTTAACTTGGATAATCATACACGACCTTGTATAATCCTTGTATGACAACAACGTCAAACCCTCAGGGAATGAGGATTGAACATTCATAAATCGCACAAGACCTTATATAAGCACAAAGTCAAACCTCAGCTTTGTACACAAAAAGATTATTTTTGTAGGTTAGCTTATCAGCTTTATCAAGAAAAAAATTGAAGTGTGATATGCCAGGGCCGGGAGTGAGTATCATCTGGGCAAAATGTATCTCGGCATTTGGGAAACAAAAATCATTTTTCATAATTCCTCTCATCTCAATAAAATTGGATGGAAGTGAATGAAGATTGACTAGTGAATATTGTGTAAAAGTAAGTTGGCCTGACGTTTCGATCCTAGCAGGATCGAAGCAGATCCTGCTAGGATCGAAACGTCAGGCCAACTTACTTTTACACATTCTATTACACAGGCTCTCTAGTGGATAAGCAGTTTGCTAACAGTTTTATTTTATTCTGAAGTGAATACTGTCAAAGATTGAGTTCCAGAGTTTAATTGGAACATTTCCCGAGGTGATACATACATCATATCTTGTGGGCTGCATGAGAACTGTAACCTCAGCTGAAGGAAAGATACTATTTGTTTATATGCCGGTCACTCATCAACGAGCAATAAAATGTTGGCACGTGAGACCTGGGGTAATGAATACCATTTGGAAACTTGAGTATTTAGGATTACAAAAAAAACAACATTTCATCTCCTGAAGTACCTCATGTATCAAGAAATTCAAGTCTGAATGAAAAGAAAGCTGGGAGTACCTCATCTTGAAAAATTCCCCAAAAAAAATCTTGATACATGATGATATGACATCGAGAGTACCTCAACTGAAAGATTTCTTCTATAGTTAATACACGCCATATATTATCCAAAACTGAATGTCATTTGAATGAGGATTGAAATTGAATGTGGATTGAATGGAACACAAAGATAGCAGGACATTGGTTGTTCTCTTCTGAAAATGTTCTTCAACGTAAAGCAAAGTGGTGCGGGCCACTGTGCGATGTGAAGGTCTAACTTTGGCTGTACTGTATGGCAATACCTTACGGCTGCAAACGCAAACCAGGCCGTCCACATATGCTTTGGATTGACAACTTAACCAAATGGTCCCGTCGTTCTGCTAACCAGCTGATTGAAGATGGCAGACGTCGGATTAATATTAATAAGTGCTGTGAACCTGATAATGTGTATAATCTTTGATGAGGTCAACAAGCCAATTTGGCTTATGACTATTGATTGATTGAGGATTGAATGAGGATTGAATTGAGATTGTATGAGGATTGAGTACCTCAGCCGCCAGGGAAAGCATTGTTTCCCTCTCTAGATAGAACTTGATTTATCTTTATCCTCCTTGGAGTCAAAGGTCAGTGTATCTATTTTTCCCCGGTAACGGTACTTTTGTGACAGAGAGTTTCTCTCGAAATTTTGCCAACAGATGGTATCATAGCCGGCTGACCCGAGGAGATGCTGAAGATATGCTGAAACAGATCCACCGAGATGGAGCTTTCCTCCTGAGGAAGCGGGAAAAAGAAGCAAACACCTATGCCATATCTTTCAGGTAAACAACAATCAATAGCAAAATAATCAATTAATTAATCAATCAAGCAGCCGACCAATCAGACGGTCGGTTGATCAGCTGTGACTTTATTAAACCGTTCTCGTTTTAATAAATGATAACACCTTTGTGAACCAATTCTGATTGCTGATTTTCCCTTCACCCACCCTCCTCCTCCTTCCAGGGCGGAAGGGAAGATCAAACACTGTCGAATCGAGCAAGAGGGGCGCTTGTTCGTGATAGGCAACGCAACCTTTGAGAGCCTGACGAAGCTCGTGGATTACTACCAGAAGTTTCCGCTTTACCGAAAAATGAAGCTAAGCCTGCCTGTCAACGATGTAGCCTTGGCTCAATACGGGGTGAGATATTTTCCTGACAAATGAAAATCAAATTTGTTTGAATACTTTGCTGAAAGCAAGAGGAATCTATGCATTTGAAGTCATGGGTGTCGGTGTGCACGTTCGTGTGCAGGTGTTTTTGTGTGTGTGTAAGGACACCTTGGGGTTTTTTTGGCATTTTTTTTAACTCTGTAGCTCAAATCGTACATGAAGGTGTAATTTTATACTTGGTTTTGATCCACCTGATTGGTGATTGTTAAGAATAAGTTTACACAAAAGTATCCAACTTCTCCTTTTGTGTAAAGATTTACTAAACAAGAAAATTTGCTCTTGGAAGTTGTGGTACTATGCATCATTTTATTATCATAAGTAGAAACTGTTAGACTTTTCAAGTTAATCTTTTGGGATAAAATTTAACCCTAAACGATGGAACACTGAGAGAGAAATTCTTTAAATAATTTGCAAAGAACACAAAAGTCGTCGAGAGTTTTTCTCTTACATTTGAACTATATTGTTTGCAAGGGAATCTGTAATAATAGTAAATATTAAATAAAAGAAAATTGGGAATTTGGGTGTGAACCAGAGGTACTTCAAGGCTTTTTTCGTCTTGTTCAGTTTGATAAATTACTTTTATGAAGTCCCGATTTTGTTCCATTTTTGTAGCAATATGCTGACGGTGAATCCATTTATGCCGAGGGGGGAGATCTGTACATGGATCCGAATCAGTTCCAGCCAAAGGTACGCCAAGTTAAATACAGAGTCGTATCTTTTCTTCATTCCTAATCTCACCATTTTGGTCTCCTTTGATGTTAATCCATTCAAATTTGATGGACTTATAACAGGCATGAGCTTTTTCCGCGAGTCTGTGATTTCTTTTCTACCTCGGGGACTAAAACTATTATCCTAACACACTTTAGCATAAGCAAACAGGAGCCTATATGGCAATTTTTGCAAAGTTCTGTGATTTTTTTTTTTTACCTCAAGCTTATCCCTGTTATAAGTATGCCATCATTCTCTTAAGTTTCTGAGGCCCCACGATGAAGAACTCTAAATGGAACGATAATTTATTCAATTTCGAGAAACTCTTTTGGCCAGACTACTTTAGAGGATGCATAATGAATGTTAACTTCATCAAGTGTACTCCAGTTGATCCCAATAAGTTTTTTGCACCGGAACGATTTCAGGAACGTGGCAAAGAATATTCATTCAGTGTGCAGTGTTTCTTGTTAATTTGGAATAGTTTTTGGCCCAGATGCTTGCTTTCAAGTTTATTAAAATTCCAGTATAAGTGCATGAAAGTACATATTTATCAATAGGATATGAAAAACAGTTGGAAAAAGAGTTGGAATATATGTACAAATAATAAATCAAAAGTTAATAAATGAATGAAAGTAAGTTTTGTGGAAACAACAGCCTTAATAAATATTGGGCAGCCATATAAACAAAAGAATTTTGGCATGATTTTCCTATTTCTCAAGGTTTAAAATAGTCTGTTGAAGAAGTGACTTCAGCTCGCGTTTTGGAGTGGGTGTTTCTCGTCTCTATGAATTTTATGAGAATGCCTATCGAAGTCTTGCATGATTGCATCGTTAACTTGGTTAATATGGTTGTCAAAATCTAGGCTAAAAGTCTTTGGAACAGTAACGCAAGGAGGCTCTAATTCTTTTCTGATCCTTCGCAAGTAAAAAATGGTACCAGGCAGGAACAGCGTATATAATATGAGGTAAAATATAGGTATTAAAAACTTCCATTTTACGTCTAACTTAAAATATGGCACAATAAAGGATTAAGTAGAAATGATATAACAAACCCTCCTTAAAATTCTTGAAACTTGACACGTAAAATTAAGCTTATTGTCTACACAAACCCCTAAATACATCGTCTGTTCAGTACGGTAAACTTCGTCACCCAGTATCACAGTTTTTCTCGCTTTGATGGCGAGTAGGCCCTCATGTTTAATATAAGAATTTTCAATAATCATCTCTTTAGATTTCTTGGGGTTCAGAAATAAGTTCTTTTTTATCGCAGACAGTAGCAACATGAGATACCACAGATTCATAATTACTTTGATCCACATCTTGTGACGACTTAGATATTCTAACAGAGGTTGCTGTGTGGTCTGCATAATTCATGACAGAACAATTAGATTGCGATCTTATTTCGTCAGTGTAAATTGTAAATAACAGCGCTGATAATGGACCTCCCTCGGGGACCCCAACGCTATCATAAGATTTGTAGTATAAACCTTCTTTCTATTTAATTTGCCTCGACCACCCTTTCATGAAATCAGCCAGCCAGTGCATAATCCAGGGATCTTAAACAAAGGGATTTAAATCATACAAGTAACTGATTAGGTAAATACGGTATTAAAAGCACTGGAAAAATCAAGAAAAAGAACTTTGGATATGCAAGTGTTTATCATGATTCTTAGTGAGAACAATAATATGGACTAATGTGAGGACGGCATTCATACAGGAAACCCCCTTCCTATAAGCAAACTGACATCGGTCACCATGTATATCGATGGCATTTCTTAAATATGGTAATAAAATATTCTGCATAGAGTTAAAACTTATACTGGCCAGATCTATGGGTCTGAAGTCATTAACCAAGGAAGTGGTTTTAACCTTACGTATATTGGGGATGTTATGGCATTCTTTCAGAAGCTGGGTATATGAAATTGGTTTAAACTTTCATTAAAAAAATGTGTGTAAATACCAGCTAGTTCACCAGAGCAAAACTTTACAAAACCCACCAAGAAATTTTGGTCACAGCCCGAATGAAACACCTTTTCTAATCATATGAAATTGTTTTACAACTTCGTCCTCTTTAACCGCAGGAGGCTCAGCCAACCGATGAGGTAAGTGTAGGCTTTTAGTGAACAATTTTGTTGATTTCGCTCTGTATCCTCTTAGCTTTGTCCCTTGAATCAATTGCCATTTTTTTTCTCCTTTCACTAAAGCTTTTATCCTTTTTTGTTGGGAAGTAGCTTCATAATCTTCAGGTACAGATGTTACTTTCTTTGGGTACACATAAACACTTTGTATTAAGTGTTAACCACATATATGTAAAGGAACTTAGGAATGTTCCAAACTTTTTGACTTTTAAGAGTGAATAAGTTAGTATCGAATATATAGATTGAAAATTTAGCCAGGTTTCAATGCAGCAGGGTGGGTGCCTTTTGTCCAAGATGGCTTCTCATGGTTTGCTAGATATTGTGTATCTTTTCATCCCTGTTTCAGATATCTGTTCGAGCCATCGGAGATTACCAAGCACATAGCAGCGGTGAGCTGAGTTTTTGCCGCCACACCATCATCACCAACGTTCAAAAGATGGATGATGGCTGGTGAGTCGATGAAACTGGTTTCTTGCCATTTACAGTACATCACAAGTTGTTTCAGGGTTTTTACTATACTAGAATGATTTGAAAAATATTTTGGAGAAAAAAAAGCAGTCTCTCTGCAACCTTATAGTCAGCCACAGTTGATCAATTGAATTCATTATTACCCTGTACCAGGGCTGGTTTGCAGCGGTCAGAGCTTTTGTCAGAATGCAATCAGTTCATGTACAATTTTGTCAGGTCTTGCATTGAACTTGATCTTCTCAGAGATGGATGATGGCTGGTGAGTCGATGAAGAGCTTTTGTCAGAATGCAATCAGTTCATTTACAATTTTGTCAGGTCTTGCATTGAACTTGATCTTCTCAAAGAAAAAATGACTTCATTGTTTGGACAATTCATCGGTGCCTGATTTGGAGGGGAAAAATCATTAGTAATTTTCAAATAATATTCAATAGATCTGCATTCTAGACATTCTAGAATAGAGTCCAGCCATTTTGATTGTTTCATAGAGTTTTTCTGTAAGCAGTAACATCTTGAGTAATGCTCATTGTTTGAGTGCATTTTGTTACTCACTGAATATTCAATAGGTTTGCATTCTAGACTCTAGAGTCCAGCCATTTTGAATGTTTCATAGAGTTCTTCTATAAGCAGTAACGTCTGGAGTAATGTCCATTGTTTGAGTGCATTTTGTTACTCACTGAATATTCAATAGGTTTAAAACGCATTCTAGACTCTAGAGTCCAGTCACTTTGAATGTTTCATTCTGTTCTTCTATAAGCACTAACGTCTGGAGTAATGTCCATCGTTTGAGTGCATTTTGTTACTCACTGAATATTCAATAGGTTTGCATTCTAGACTCTTAGAGTCCAGCCATTTTGAATGTTTCATAGAGTTCTTCTATAAGCACTAACGTCTGGAGTAATGTCCATCGTTTGAGTGCATTTTGTTACTCACTGAATATTCAATAGGTTTGCATTCTAGACTCTAAGATTCCAGCTACTATGAATGTTTCATACACTTCTTCTAAAAGCAATAACGTCCATCGTTTGAGTGCATTTTGTTACTCACTGAATATTCAATAGATTTGCATTCTAGACAATAGTTTCAGTGCAGTATTTTAGAAAAGACTTGCAGATCAACCAAAAAAGAAAAACAGCATGAGTATATCCCTTGGAAGTAAGTAAAAGTATCACTGTTTAATATTTTGGATATAAAATTTGAATTTTTGTGTGTTTTGTTTGTATTATTCTATTGTTTGACTTATTTTAGGTGGAAGGGTGACTGCGGGGGCGCCAAACAGCTTCTCTTTCCTGCCAATTTAGTAGAGGAATACAACGCTGATGAGGATGCCGTCAAACCCAATGCAGAATCTGCTGAAGCTGCCGTCGTCCAGAAAGGTGTGATCGATATCCAAGGATGTACTGTGGGTGAGTCGTAAAGGATTGATTGATCGATTGATTATGAGAAAGCTTCACACCGAAGGGACTGATTAAAAGTTTGTCAGAATCGGTTCAGAATCGTGAGGGTGTTTAAAAATTGCTGCAATACTTCCGAAATGACTTTTGTGGAACTTTTCATCAATAAATTGATGAGTAAAAATGAGAAGCCAGTTTTATTTGAATATTTTAAAGTAGTACCTAAATCGCTCTTGTTTCTTTCAAAGATAGTTTAAATAGTCCGTTGATTCTTCACAAATTACAAAATGCACTTTCAAAAGTTGAAGCCAAAAAGTTGTGACTTCCAAATCATTTCCAGTCTTTGAGGATCGTTAAGTATTTTCTCACATCAACAGGCCTCACGCTTTGCGTCAAGATTCGTTGCTACCCTTCGAAATGAGTATCGCAACGGCTGGATAGTGAGTCACACTTGAGCGTGCACGCTGCCGAGTAACACCCCCCCCCCTCCGCCCTAGTCTCTTCCCAGATATGTTCACTACTTCAACTACCCAGCGCTGATCCGATTATAGCACAATAGAGAACATGCACAGTTTTATTGTTTCGTCACATTATTGTGTGACAATGCAGTGTTGAAAAAGCTACATAAACATCAGACTATTTCTACATATGAGAGAGAAAGGGATAACTCGTGCGGCAAACAATGCCTGTTGGTCTGTTGCGAGCAAGGTCGGGACTGTTTAAATAACGTGGTGTTCATAAAACATGGACCCTGCAGAGAGATCTTGAAGTGGCCAATGAGTAGTGATGAGTGGCTTCCCTAAAATAAGACATTAAATGTTCGATCTCCGTGAGTGAATGCATGTTGAATACCTCCACACTTTATGTTGAAGGTTGCAATTAGGTGACCAGTATTTGACAATCTGCTATATTTTGGGGGCAAGTGTTATAAGTGTATTTACTGAAGAACATGAATGTCAGACTGCTGGCAAAGTACAGCTAGCAAATATGACATGTAGAATGATAATCTCTTGTGCGATAAATGTATAACTTGGTAAGACCTCATTTATTGTATCGTACAGAAAATGTACCCAGAGGACCTGTGCCGTTTGTGTTTTACATTCAATCATCTTCGGGGCAGAAGATAGTGGTCGCAGCAGAGTCTCTCACCGATCTAGAGAACTGGATGAATCGCATCGCAACCGCCGGCGAGAGAGCTCAAAGCAAGGTAAAGATGTCATGAGGCCTGTTTGTTAAGTATTTCATGTTTAACATTTCATTTAAAAGTTAGCTATGAATAAACTTGTCAGGATTGTCAAAAAGCAGTTTGCAGGGGGGGGGGGGGTGGGAGGAGGGTGGAGGGATGTGGTCTCACCATTCCAACGGTTCGCCAATATAGTCAACCCTTGTGAAATGAGACAAGGTGGAGGAGAATGGTTATTGAAATATATACATGTGTAACCATTATTTGACAATCTAGCATATATTGTTGAAGTGCAGCAAGACTGAATCCTCCCCTGCAGCAAGGCTGAATCCTCCCCTGCACCAAGGCTGAATCCTCCCCTGCAGCAAGGCTGAATCCTCCCCTGCAGCAAAGCTGAATCCTCCCTTGCAGCAAGGCTGAATCCTCCCCTGCGACAAGGCTGAATCCTCCCTTGCAGCAAGGCTGAATCCTCCTTTGCAGCAAGGCTGAATCCTCCCCTGCAGCAAGGCTGAATCCGTTTGCAGCAGGCTAAATCCCTGTTTGCACTAAGGCTGAATCCTCCCCTGCAGCAAGGCTGAATCCTCCCCTGCAGCAAGGCTGAATCCTCCCCTGCGGGAAGGCTGAAGCCTCCCCTGCAGCAAAGCTGAATCCTCCCTTGCAGTAAGGTTGAATCCTCCCTTGCAGCAAGGCTGAATCCTCCCTTGCAGCAAGGCTTAATCCTCCCCTGCAGCAAGGCTGAATCCCTGTTTGCAGCAAGGCTGAATCCCTGTTTGCAGCAAGGCTGAATCCTCCCCTGCAGCAAGGCTGAATCATCCCTGCAGCAAGGCTGAATCCTCCCTGCAGCTAGGCTGAACCCCTGTTTGCAGCGAGGCTGAATCCTCCCCTGCGGCAAGGCTGAATCTTCCCCTGCACCAAGGCTGAATCCTCCCCTGCACCAAGGCTGAATCCTCCCCTGCAGCAAGGCTGAATCCTCCCTTGCAGCAAAGCTGAATCCTCCCTTGCAGCAAGGCTGAATCCTCCCCTGCGACAAGGCTGAATCCTCCCTTGCAGCAAGGCTGAATCCTCCCTTGCAGCAAGGCTGAATCCTCCCCTGCAGCAAGGCTGAATCCTCCCCTGCAGCAAGGCTGAATCCTCCCCTGCAGCTAGGCTGAATCCTCCCCTGCAGCGAGGCTGAATCCTCCCCTGCAGCGAGGCTGAATCCTCCCCTGCAGCAAGGCTGAATCCTCCCCTGCAGCAAGGCTGAATCCTCCCCTGCAGCAAGGCTGAATCCTCCCCTGCAGCAAGGCTGAATCCTCCCCTGCAGCGAGGCTGAATCCTCCCTTGCAGCAAGGCTGAATCCTCCCCTGCAGCAAGGCTGAATCCTCCCTTGCAGCAAGGCTGAATCCTCCCCTGCAGCATGGCTGAATCCTGCCCTGCAGCAAGGCTGGGTCAACATCATACAATAGAGATTCTCCTCGCCCAGAGCAGCAGTGTCAATTGTGTGAAACTGCACAGCACCAAAGATTGCATCCTGTGCAGCTTTGCTGTTAGATGCTGCAAGCCGCCCCCCTCAGCATCCAACTTTTGACTCAGTGCCTTTAAAATCAAATTATAGTTGGTTTGTTTTTTGGTTGAATATTTTTATTTTTGCAAGTCGCCAAAATGTTTTTGGTGACCATAAATAGGGTCGTGACCCCCAAGTGAATACCAAGGCTCTAAATGGTCTTATATCCAAGTTTTTATATAAATTTTAATCATAATATTACATTGCAGGATAGTTGAGAATTTTGTCCATTTTATCTGTCAAACTCAAAACTTCACTGTTTGTAGATTGAAGCAGAGCAAATTCGGGTGAGATATTTATCCCTGTTTATCTCCATAGCAACGATCGTGTATCTGTAGCACACAACCATTTCTGGGGTCATAACCCTGCACAGCATAAAAGTTTATTTTAACTGTACTCACCATTTGTAACGAAAGTTTTAAGTCCCAGAATCTGTGACTAGGATATAAGGTACAACTTTTTAAAAAGCTTTCATGGGACACAGTTCAAAGGTCAATTTATATTTGCCTGATGAAAAAGTGTGGAAAAAATTCTAGCATCCTGGTGCAATTTGCATACAGCTCTTATGTGCTGTTCTTGTGATATTGACAGTTGAATAGAAGCAAGCAGATCTACTGATAAACTGTTTTTTATATGCAAATTCCAAATCAGAAATTTTCTAAAAGCTTTTAGACATTTCTCTCAATATTTCAAAGTGAAAGTTGACCCAGCCCAGCTATGAACCACATTGTTATGGAAAGATATTATCAAATGGAATTGAGACTTTACTGCAGTCATAGCAAAAAAAAAGTTTCTTTTTGCTAACCAATATTAATCGGCTTAACTGATGTAAGTAACTTCTTTTATCACCAGTGGGTACTCACAGATTAAAAGCTCTTCATATTTCTTGTCACAGATTTTGAGGTTACGGTGTTCTTTCGAGAAAGTCATAATCCAATATAAAAACCATTAGCTTCACATTCATCTTTCAAAATAGTCTTTGTCACATCCAAAATAATTCCACATTCATCAAAGAATTTGCCAAATGCAATCAACATTTAAGAATCAGTAAAAACATGTTAACATTGGATTATTGAAAAATGACAACAAATTTATCAATTCAGTAGTAACAGGTACTAACTGATATTGGAACAGCATTTGTTGCAACCCCCCCCCCCCCCCACTCAATTTTCTGTTAGTTAGGCCTTATTGAAATTTCTCCTAACAACATGATAGTTTTCATTGTATATAGTCATTAATACTCTTATCAAAAATATTTTCCTCTCAGCACCTCTTTAAAACACCTGCTTTAACATATCTTAAAACTTTTCATCAATGACCTGAAAATTAAAATTAAGAAGCCAGTATTAATTGACTACATAAAATGTAGTACCTACATCTCTTATTTCTAAAGATAGGATAAATTAGTCGTTTGGTTCTCCACAAATTACAAATACACTTTCAAAAGCTGAAGCCAAACTATATTATTGAATATTTGTTTGATCGAATCAGGAGAATCTTCCATGGTTATTTCAGACTATCAGATATTTAGACAGTCACAATCATCTTTAAAAACATAATGCTCTCTACAGACAAGAATTCATTTATTTTCATTTGTCTCTCATCACAGCAAATTCATCAGAATTGCAATCTGTTATAATCAATTCATTAATATTATTAGCAGCATAGTTGGGTGGGTCATCATCAGTGTTAATTTTAAATAAATGTGAAATAATAATCATTTTTTATGTAACTTGCATTTTTTTCATTCCTTGCTGAAAGCAAAAGGAATCATGATACTGTGTGTGTCAGTGTTTGCTGAATGCAAGGTGTTACACACCCACAGTTGTATACTGGTTACTCTGTGTGTTAGTGTTTGCTGAATTCAAGGTGTTGAACACCCATAGTTACATAATGGTTACTATATGTGTGAATGTAAAATTCAAGGTGTTGCACACCTACAGCCAAATAATTTTTACTCTGTGTGTCAGTGTTTGCTGAATTCTTGAAACATTCTTGAAACATAAAATTCCAGGAATCCATGAGTTTCTTTCTAAACAGTTTCATGATTTTCTGAAGTTTATATACAAAAACTGGTTTATATACTCACTATCTGAAGTTTCACTTTCTGATCACTTTCTGAAGTTTATATACTCACTATTGCACCCAAAAAAAAATATATCGAAGCAGGTAATTTAAGCAATTTATAAGGTTTCTTTTTGGTAGTGGTGACTCATGATATCAGTGAGGAATGTAGTAGGCTTCAAATTAAGTTCATATTTTCATTGCATTCATAATGATATATACCAATTTTGTGGCTTACATCTATCCTTCATTTACCCAAAGGTAAATCTCATAACGGCAGTAATTCTTATAATATATATAGTAATTCTTATAATATATATAGTGATTCTTAAAATATATATAGTAATTCTTATCATATATATAGTAATTCTTATCATATATATAGTAATTCTTATCATATATATAGTGATTCTTATCATATATATAGTGATTCTTATCATATATATAGTAATTCTTATCATATATATAGTAATTCTTATCATATATATAGTCATTCTTATTACGGCAATCATCACAAGACAATGTGACATCATTCAGTTTTTCCTTATGAAACTTCTATATAGAGCATTCCTACATATGCAGATAAGCATCACATATATTACCAGCAGAGCATCTATTTCTGTGATCATTATGTCATTCAAAAAGTTTAAAAATATCATTAATTGAGGAAGAGAAAGTGAAAGCATTATATAGTAGTAGCTGTGTACCACAGGTCTTACAGAATCATGCAGTTGCATAATTCAAATATCACCAGCAACCAATAACGTTTACTTTTGTAGTGGCTCGGACCAATGACCTTTCGTATGCAAATCAGATCTTCGTGAACATCCGCTACATCGCCCAATTATTCACATTTCCCGTCAGTGGATATCCGCAGGAAACGATCTTGTTTGTGAAGGATCTCTTGGGAAGGAGAAGCATTTATTCTGTTCATGGACATGCATTCTCTGTCAGCATTCACCATTTACAATTAAAAGTGATATAATATATGTTGTCATAAATATAATCAGCAAATAGTGATGTCCTAACTTGTGGCAAACTAGATGTATCTGATTTTATTATTAAGTTGTATCTCTTTTGTACAATATTATTTTCATAACTCAAAGCACAGTTGAAACACCTCTGAGGCTGGTTTAATGAAAATAAAGAAAAAAGTTTCCTATACTTTACTTCCTTTACTGTTTTATACTTCGAAGGCTGTATGAGGATACACTTAGTGGAACAAAAATCCAGTTGGGAAGTATACATTATCTTATTAGTTGCACTAGTATTATTATATATCCTTTTTAGTATATTTACATATATATATTAACTGTGCTAGATTCTGTAACGTGTGTTCATTTTTTCTTCTTCTTTTGTACATTGACCGTTTAGCTGGCCAACAGGAAAGCAAGCGAGAGAAGAATGAAGATAGCAAAGGAATTGTCCGACCTCGTGGTTTACTGCAGGACGGTGTCTTTCAACGAAGATAGTAAGTCCTATGGGTCAATTCATATAATAAATCCTTTAAATAAATGAGTGGAATTTTGCACAAAGAGTTGGCTACATTGCTGCTATATTGCTGCAAGTATGGTCAAATTTAAATCTAGTTTGTTCATTTGAACTTCTTTTCTTTTTCAAAATTCATTTGCATGAAAAACAGATGTCTTAAAGCACCAATTTGTTAAATAAGTCAGAATGACAAATGACTAAAATTATTCATATCAAATTTTCGCCATGTGTTTTGTAATATGTAGATAATCGTATAATGATCACGAAATGAACCATACTGAGTGGAACCGACTGAAAAGAGAGAAATTATTTTATTTGCTTGGTGATCTCACTGATTTTCTCCATATTTTGTGATTATTAATTTGATAGACCTAGATGCACCGTTTCATTTCTATTTACGAAAAATATAAACATACATGTTTCAGTAACAAGTCAAACTTTCAAACTAAAAGGCAATCTTACCTGCTTCTCAATGGCTGTCATTAACTTCCTAAAATTGGCTAGATTGCCATGCCCCGTACCTCCCCCACCCCAAGGAAAAGTACATCAGAGACATCAGAGACACTGGTTCTGAGCTCAGGATTAGACATAGAGTTCACAGATGAGATTTAAAAAAAAAACATTTAAAAACATTTAAAAAAAAAGAAGCTTTGCTACTATTGGTAAGACCTATTAAAATGTGACCCTTTGGAAGTGAAAGGAATTATGATAATATGTACTTATTACATAAGTATAAATATATCTATATGTATGTATGTATGTATATATATATATATATATATATATATATATATTTATATGTATATATGTACGTATATTATGTATGTATCTTCCCAAGTGATGCAGAAGTCTACAGTTACATTCTGTTGTCCTCTGCTATAGGTCCAAAGGGAAATTTTTATGAGATGTCCTCCTTTCCCGAGACCAAAGTGGAGCGTTTTATTCAAAACAACAAAGCGCACATCCTATTGGACTACCACATGTACCAGATCAGTAGAACGTACCCAAAAGGACAGAGATTTGATTCGTCCAACTACGATCCCGTCTTTGCATGGAACTGCGGCCACCAGATCGTGGCATTGAACTACCAGACACCAGGTGAGCTTTTACCCTAGCAACCATCTTCGTCTGAGATATGTAGATGTATGAGGTATACCCACCACATATCAACTTTGGGTGTGAGTTTTAGCATACAGAAATGTTTCTTTTTCTTCTAAATGTTAAGCCAGTTTTGATTATTTGCCTCATCAGGCAGGCATATGACCTACGCATATCAAGTCGTGTGAGAGGTGTGTTTGTGTGTGACACAAACTTGTAATCCGTAACTTAGGTTTATCAACTCTCAACTTACATAACATGGTGGGGGAGAAACGTCTCTTCCCCTAGTGTGTGGCACAAATGTGTTCCCATGTGAAATAGGCTACTTCATTGGTGGTTGTAATTCTCCTGCTATTACAAAGTTACCTCTCAGAGGTGGTCATCTCTCTGATTTGAAAACTGTTGTTCCATTTTGGTAATAGAAGTTAGGTGTTATTCATGTCTCTATTTCCAACATTAGAAAAATAAAGCTATAATTTTTTCCTTTGAAAATACTCTTTTTGCATGGTTACTTTCTTTAGTCATTTTAGTTTCAATGTGCTTTCCTTATAACCACAAAACCCCCAAAATTGTGTGAATCCCAAGTTGCTGTAGTAAGTCACAGAATATGGATTGCAACACATTTGTTTAAATAAATTTAATAATTTGCCAATAGATGTAGTTATTACTGGAGCATATCTGTCAGAGTTCGTCGGTAATTAAGACATCTCAACTGAAATGCGAGAATACGTCATATCAACACGTTCGGTAATATGGATGGAACGGCTTTCTCTATTTCTAAACGTTTAAATGTTTCATTTAATACACAGTATTCTCCTTGAAGAATGCAGTTTTAACAATTGACTACATTCGACAAGAATCTTCTCAAATATGATTCGTTTCGTTCAGATCGCTCCATGCAGATAAACCAAGGCTTGTTTGCACTGAATGGGAAATGCGGTTACGTCCTGAAACCAGAATGCATGAGGAACAATAACTTTGATCCCTTTGACAGGAGAACATTGACAGACCAGAGGATGGCGATTGCTCTGTCTATCGGCGTAAGTTTAATGCTCGCTATACCTCCTGCTAGTCTTCATAACATTCCAGAACTTTTGTATTAAAGTGTTTGAAAATTGAGTTTTTGCTAAAATATCTGTACATTTTCACTTGCATGTACATTACCATGTCAAGTTCATCCAACAAAAATCATAGCTTTGATTGCTTCAACTGTTATTTTAGATTTCCTAAGAATATGATTTGATTTTTTAGTTGTTTGGTTCATTTTTTTTTTTTTTTTTGCATATCACCTACAAAAAAACAAAAAAAAAACTTTGTGGCAACTTGACAGATTGGTAATGGATTCTTTAATTATTGGCTAATTAACTATTTGTGGTTGAAATAAGACAGGAGATTTGTCTGAATAGCTTGATTAATATTTTTGCACCATCGCTGCCATGTTTACCTGATGGGGGGGTAGGATACACTCTTCCCAGGCAGAGGGACCGGTTAAATCTATTGAATACACAATCTTTAAAATCATTTTGCTGAATTTCATCGCAAACTATATGAAAGGAAGAAAGAAAGTTTTGTCTAGCCAATGACCACAGGATATATATTTCTTGTGCCTTACCAGCTTAACAGTCCAGCCCTTAGTTGGTGGTGATCGTTTTTTAACCATTTCTTTGTTGAATATTTTGAGGGTGCCGTTCTTGCCACCCTTGTTGCCACCCTTTGAGGGTGCCATTCAGAAGCCCCAGTTCCTTGCATACCGTGGCACCAGGGATCACGCCCCAGTCACAATCAGTACAACTCAGATATCCAACATTCTATGTAATCTTTATAAAAGTCAACAACATGAAATTGGATGGGAATCCTTCAATGATTTGATGAGAGTATAGAAAGTTGAAACAACTGACTCAAGAATTACAATGTTGTGTTCTTTAGTCCCTGATGTTGATTTACTTTTATGAGATTAATTTAACAGTTGATAGCTATTCTTTCAAGTGTAAGACCTCTATACGTTGAACATGTGACAATTTTCCTGGATTTTTTAATACAAGTGACACCATCTTGTTTTTTTTTCTTTCTTCTCCAGATCATTGCTGCCAGGAATCTTCCAAAGTCGGGCCGGGGAATCACCAGCCCATTTGTTGAAGTAGAAATCTGTGGCTGCTCGTACGATAACGGAAATAAGTACAAGAGCAAAACAAAGTGTAAGTTACTCTAACGTTGAAGATTCTTCCTCTCTGTATTGAGTGACCAATTCTGGAAGCTATCGAGCTTCTCACTGGAAAGTGCCATTTATTTCCAAATATCTGGATAAATTGGTTATTAATCTGTGAAACACTGCACTTTGGACTCTTAAGTTGTCCATACACTGCCCCACCTGAAGGCAACCCGACACAACCATGACTAAGGAAAGTGTGATTAGTTGGGCCGTGCGCCTCTGTTCTTTACTGTGTGTTCTCCGTGCCACAACTAATCCATCATAATCAATGTCGAGTATTGTTAAATTTCAAGTTTCCCAGATTGGCAGAAAAACAAATGCTCTGGCATTGGCAGTTACAATGTCTGCAGAACTTGATGCAGGGTTTGATCATTGGTGACCAGTTTTGATCTTTGTAGCATATTACTTGGCCAGAATATTACTTATGACCATTAACCTATTGAAAGGTACGTCTCTCAACTCTTGGATACTTTCAAGACTTCTGTCATTTTAGTGATAACATCTTTAATAAATAGTGACATTAATAATCATTTAACCTCTGCAGCTTCCAACGGCTTGAATCCGGTCTTCAACGAGAAATGCGAGTTTGACGTCCACAATCCCGACATGGCTTTCATCCGATTTGTGATTCAGGACGAAGATATGTTTGGAGATCCTAACTTTGTGGCTCAAGCTACGTATCCTCTCTGTGCGGTACGAGAAGGTAAAGTCAGTAGAAATACATCTTACCTGTTGAGCGTCATCTTTTGTTGAAATATTTCTTTGAAATGGTATCAGATAAGAGTGTGTAATGAAGAACCAAGTTTTGGTAGAACATGTTCAAGGGCGGCAGAAGCACTTTTAATCTGGGGGGAGGGGGGGGGGCACCGACATCAAAGGGAAATTCGATTGGACTGATGCAGCCTTATATATAGTACCCTTTATAACTCTTATTGTATTATCTTATTTGCGTATACACATCACTCCATCAACGCCCCCCCCCCCCCTCAAGGAAAATATGCATACTAGCACTGCAATATCCAATGTGCAAATTGGGAAACAAGGAACAAAATGAGCTGAAATTATGCTAGTTGCTAATGTAGGAATCTTCCAAATTAGAGTTTATTTCTTGTTAATATCTTAACAAATTTTTTTCCATTCGAAATAGCTTTGAGTTTGACCCACAGAAATTCATTAAAAGTCAGGGGCGTAGCCAGGATTTGCAAAGTAGTTTGCACGACTACAAGAAAATTTTTGGTTTTACAATGCCCTCAGATGGCCGGAAACGGCCCTTCCCGAGTGTTCATTCTGGTTTCCTGGCCTCTTGCTAACTTGAGACACCTCAATTTTTATGTAGAAAAAGGGCACATTTTTAACCTGAGGAAAAGTGGGGGGGCACGTGCCCCCTGTGCCCGGCGGCGGTTCCGCCGCCCTTGAACATGTTTCAATTTAACAGAGGATATCAAAACTCACTAATTTTATTTGCTTTTGGTTGTATAATAAGTATGTGGCTTTTAGTGTTGTTAGTGTTTTGTAGTGTTTAGTGTTATGAAACCTCAAGTTAATTTTCTGGTGCATTGTACTCAAACATTTTATTTTTACATTTGTTATAATATATTATTGTTATAATTATATCGTTTTTTCGATATAAATGATAGTTGCATGTTGTAAGTTGTAAATTGCATGTTGTGTTGGGTTGCCCTTGGTTACAATTGGCAAACATCACACAGGGTGTGTGTATATTTATTATTCAACCATTTATTCACTTATTATTTCAGGTTTCAGATCAGTACGGTTGAAGAATGCTTACAGCGAGGAATTAGAATTAGCCACACTGTTGGTTCGGATTCAAAAACGAATTATCGCCGTGAGTAGTCCTATGTTCGATTGCTCTCCTCCATGTTATTATATGCAGACATCCACAATTTGTTTTGTTAATAGTTTACCCGAGGGTAAACGGGACTGTACTCCTCACAACTGAAGAAGTGACTTTAAAAGGTAGACAAATATTTAACTAAAGAAGTGGCACAGAGGATGGATTTAGACTGCACCGGATAGCGATCTGCTGTTATTCATACTTCCATCTCATGGCTTTTCTTTGTGTTTGTTTTAGTAAAGCAAGGGAAGGAATGAAAAATCATGGAAGATGGGAACAGAACGTTCGTCTGCAATGATCACCAATATTCCTCAAATCAATAGACAGCATCAAATTCATTTCCATGCTATGAAATGTGCTTGTTTTATCTTAAGTGTAACATCGAAGATAAAAACTAAAACTTTAAAGTTATAGCTGTTAGTCGACCACAGTTCCTTGCACAGAGAGGGCAGACATTTCAGTCGCTCTGCAGACTATACACATTGAACATTCTTCTGTAAGTTTTGTTAATATATTAGTATTTTATCCATCTACTAGGAATGTGAAGATGAGCAGTTGTATGCCTCGATTCAAGTCCTGAGAGAAAAATCTCAACAGCTCGCCGCTGTCGTCTCTAACGATGAACTGAAGATGAAAGAGTACGAACACGTCCAAGAGAAATTACTTCAACTGCAGGAAGACCGAAGGTAGGTGTCAAAGGTCACCATAAGCTAATAGATATCAGTTTAAAGCAGCTGGGTGTATTTTGAGTTTTAATGGTGTAGTGCACTGCCCCCTTGTTGACTCATCGTCCATGCAAGTTATAAGTGTTGGTGCATTTTCCCCACCATAAGCTCATCCACAAGTTCCTCGAGGTGGTGTACATGTCGCTGAATGACTTGTCAGCCACTAATGTAAATACCAGTATGTTGTTCTGTAATGACATAGTACATGCCAATTATGCCGCTTCTCTGGTTAGTGAAACCACATGTTATCTAGCTTTCTCTCTCTCTATTTGTATTTCCACACTGGTGTCTTGTCTCTGTGGGGACGGGGAAGGGGGTGGGTCTATTGACACTTGCAATCCTTCAACTCTGACAATGTCTTTTTCTTCAACCTTCTCTCAAATGGCAAATAGGGTTCGAGTAGAGAGGAGAAGAATAATGAACGCGACCAACAGTTCCAGTTTACTACCTCGACCCCGTTGAGGGGGCTGTGTGGCTTACATCCCCCTCAATGTCGCTGATAGGATGAGGAACACTATCATTCACTGCGTCATCTCTTGAAACACGAGGATGAAGTACGCTTTCGGAGGATGGTCGGAGATCATCTGAAGTTTTGTCCATCTGTTGTATCTATGGACTAGTATTTACCTGTTTGAACCAGACTTCCAGGTTTATCACTATCCATGTAGCTAAATATGCATTAAACATGTTGCACATGATTGTTACTGATGAAATATTTTCATCTCTGTAAAGTTTTTTTTTTTCCCTTTACAACTCAAGAAGAACTCTGTCATCATAATCAGGGTAAATTTTTCATCTCTGTGAAGTTTTTTTTTTTCCCCTTTACAACTCAAGAACTCTGTCATGATAATCAGGGTAAATTTTGGTTACTTTTGCAGGTTATTCAAATGGAGTGATGTTTGATATCACCAAGCAAAAAAAAAAAAAAAAACACAAATTTGGAGGCGTATTTTCTCAGAGCTTTAACTCAATTTTTAAGATGTCTCTTGAAAAACTTTCATATGTACAGTACTGCTTGAAGAGAAGATGACCACAAATTTTGTGTAACCAAAATTTAACAATTTTTGGGGGTTTCATTTGTATCAAGCACTTTGTTGCTATGTCAGTAAATCATGCTGGGAATTTAGGAACCAGACACAAAACAAGATATGATGTAAAATAGAACTATTTATGCCTCATGGTTGTTTTTCTTTGTTGGACAGCCTGTGCAAATGTTCTGTGTAGATCTAACTAACACTTATAAAGGTAGCATCTGATATTTCAGAGTGTCTTGGTTTTTTTTCTTGTCTGTATTGTCAATGTATCGTGTTGATATTTAGTGTACTTAATAGATACTTAATAGTCCGTTTTAGTTTAATTAGTTTAATTAATATAAACAAGAACCAGGTTTACAGTACTATATGATACTGCATCATGAATGTGGAAACATGTCCTATAAATAACAATTTGAAATTACATTGCCATGTATGTTGTCTCGTCCAAATTACACAACTCGGTAGTGACACTAAACACAAGCACGGCCGATGGGTATCACGAATGTTAGCTGTTTGTCAAGCTGAATTCCGGATTAACCAAGACATTAGGGTCACCCGGTGAGTGGGTCAGAGAGCTATCTATCGGTTGGTACCAATATATGTTCAGAACGTTTTGGTACCAAATATTTTGACAATATTTGACTGGAATCACAAACAAGTATTTGATGCTTAATTTAAAATGAAATAAACAAATTCAATTAATTTTGTCATATTATTATTATTTGGTTACAAAATAGCTGGAGTATTGGTTGTTTTGAACATGGAACTTTGTTGTATAATAAAAAAGACTGATATGGTTTGCTCTGATCTGTGATCAAGCAAGCCTCATGGGTTTTGTATATCATATTATCAGAAGAGAAAGTATGTTTGTGCGTGTGTGTGTCACTAATGTCAGTTTAGATACCAGACCAATTTGATATTGGTAAAAGCTGTAAATATAATATGAAAAATATCTATTCCTCAGATCATGAATAAAATTCAAGATGGGGATGCTGCATATTATCCGACAAGTATTATGACATCTTTTGTAGCACCAATCTCATATTCAGTTCAACTCAGAAAATTATTCGTTTTAATCTATTCCGAGAAAATTAAAGACACAACTTGTACTAGAATTCTATGAAAAGTTCTTTCATTTTTGTAAAGTCTATAAATGGTAAAATATTAAATAATTCTTGTATTGTGTAGCCAAGGGAAAAAGTAGGAAGGGATGAGGGGGAAATAGGGGCAATGTAGGACAGGATTTTAAGCCTTCTGTAATGTATATTTGAAGCTTTTTCTACATATAAATACTAATCATGTATTGTTGAAAGTCTGCACAAATTTTATTTTCTTTGCTATGGAGGTCGTTGATTGATTTATTGTCACCATAATTTCATTATTTTTTTAATCCAGGCCATCTAAACAATGGAGAGGTATTCCATTGTAATCAGGAAGAGAAGTCCAAATATTTCTCTTTATTTTGTGTTTGTTTTGTATTTTTTCCTTACTCTGGTAATATATCTGAAAGTTTGGGAAATTTAAGATTCCTAAGTTCTATGTAAAACACAAAAATTATTTAGCAAACTTGAAAATTGAACAAGAGTTATTAAAAATTCTTTTGTAAAGAAAAAATCTGGCATTGTTGTTTATTTGTCTTAATACTCCTGTTGAAACACTTCTTGATAAGCTTGATTAAGCTTATTTGATGCTTTGATATACGGTTACATGTACGGTCACAGTTTGAAACAAACCTACAACAAAATTACATAATGGGGACACAAAATGCACAGGCTTCTGACTATGACAGAGATCCACTATATATATTTCGTTTTTGATAAACTCATAATAAAATTAAAACTCAAATAAAATTGGTAAACTTCTACCGTTTATAAGGTTATCAGTTTTATTTGGACAAGTTGGTTCTGTGCAAAAAAAAGTATGATAAATTCTCAGCATCGTTTAAAGTGGACCAATCACCAGTGGTGATTCACCACCAATGTGTACACCTCTGTGAAAGTACGGTAGCGTATATGAAGCTATTTCCACCAACTTTCCTGCCCTTCTCGCAGAGAGAGAGATGTGAATTATTTAACAGAGTTATGACATGCACAGAATCTTTGTGTGGAATAAATTACGACCACGGTATGCATGGTATCTTGAGATGCACGTTTAGTTTTCAGAGAGCAAATTTATAGGAAACTGAAATTATGTATTGGTAAAATCAGAAATCAATAGTGTCATCTGCAAGATCACCGTGCCCAGTAGGAGTAAACAAGTGTTGTTAATGAAAACGGTAGTAGGAACAACTACAGTAACCAAACATATTTCTATTATGTTTCACAAAAAGTGCAGCATTTTCAGTTAGAATTTACTTGAGCAAAATACAAAAATTCTGGGTCATTGACAGACTATTTGCTTGCATAATATTACAATTATGAGCTGTTTCAAATAACCATATTTTCTTAGCTGTGTTGGGCAAGAAGGTGTTGTAGGTAGGGAGTAGGGGGGATTGGAGGGGGAGGGGGAACAGATGTAACCCCCCTTCCAATTTCACTTATTGATGACTGGATGTGTTTTTCTACTCTTTTAAATCATTCCCATTAGTCTGTTGTAATCACTCGGAAGCTTAAACAGACCTGAATTTACGAAGAAAGGTCTCCCGTTAACTTTGAATGAAGTCAATCTGAAAATACGTTCGAGGGAATTCTCATGAGTGCTGAGAACGTCTCTACCTTTAAAACGCGTCTTTGTGACGCCGAAAAATGTCCTGGAAATGACGGCTATGTAAGTATCTCTGGCTTCGTTGTAGTAGAGTTTAAAAATCAAACGACGGGCAAAATATCTCAATAAAACTGGCAGGACAACGATCCCGGAAAAGAGCATAACAAGGGTCATTACGGTATTAGCCTGGAGGACGTCGCTCTCCCAAGCACCGACGATGAAATCGGGAGTCGTGTACAATCCAAACAGGGCGGTTGCATAGAAAGACGCCGTCACAAAGTGAAGATAATTTGCTGACCCCACTTCGTAGATGAGCCGATCTCCGTCAAACTTCTCTGCTTTGGATGTTCTCATCCCTTTCATGCTTCTCTGCAATCTCTCGATGTCTGGGTCCATTCTCGGAGGCACAGAACTTGATTCCCTTAAACAAGCCCACAGCGTTGGTGATCGATATTTGGTAGATTCGAGACACCTCTGAAGCTGCAAAGAATGATGAATCGACAGAGAAGGGAAAGTTTCAAAACTCGACATGAATCAGCTCCTTTCCTCATCTTAATTCAAGTGTCCTGTGATGTCATTCTCCCATCATGCTGGTACATGTACAATGCAATATACTTGCTAGTACATCCATGGATACAACTAACTTCAATACTAATGACTACTGGATCCTGATAAGTTTCTATGATTGTAGCTGTGAAAGCATTTGTACGAGCAATGCACTACTGTAGTTACAATTAACAATTTATAGTCAGTGAAATATATTCATTACTTACAGTATTCATTACTTACAGTTCGTTCAAAGATCAATGCATTAGAATATTCATGAGATACCATGTAGAGTTATTATCTTCTGCATATTTAAGCAATGCTGAATACTGCACTGTGGAACAACAGGGACGACAGTGGGCACTACACAGTTTTCAGGGACAGATTTTACAGCAGAAAATAATCGAAATACAGTCTTTTAACACTCAACACAAATTTGATCACTTATCTTACCTGTTTAGATACAGATTTACTGGTCAGCCCCACGCCACATTTACTACATATCTGAGGTGTAACATGGTAGGATCTTGTACAGGGTCCTACTGTCAATCTCAGCAGGCCAGGAAAGGCCTGGCGTAGATACATTGATGACAATCCTGACATGAAGTTGGCTGAAATGGACAAAACAAGTAGTAAAATACTGCTACTAGTCTTCAAGTTGGGTTTATATAACTTTGCATCAATTTTTCAGAAACATTTCAAACCAATTACCAACCGCACCTGTTGGAAATCACTCTAATAGATCAAAGTGATAACCACTGCTTGGCTGTATTGACATATATTACATAACATGCTGATGAGTTTATAAATAGACTACGCAACACATAAGACTGCCACACAAAAAGGCACATAATAATAGCCAATATTAACGTAATTATACAGGTGTGCACACCAACAATAACACCTATCATACTTTAAGAAAGTAGTGATCAAAAAAGCTACAACAAGAGTTTTAGTATTTTGAAGGTGGTCTTGTGCACCACATCTTTCACAGTAAAATGAAGTCGCCTAGGCCCTAACCGCTGGCTAAATACACCAAGTACAATAACATATGATCTAAAGGGAATCCTTTGAGGATCATTCTTTATGCTAAACAAAAACAATGCATACAGCTTAGCAAAAAATGTTTCTGTAATTGCATATAGGCCTAGGCCTAAGCATAAATTCTAGAGGATCTAAAAGTATATCATAATTATTAATACTGCAGGTACCACGCTATGCTAGCCTAAACTATTGTAGAGTGGAGTTGTAGGTTGGGGGGAGCAGGTTAGCTGTAACTGAAACTATCAACATAAACACAATCTTGAGACAAATGAACAACTTAACAGGAGGGTCTGTGTGCAACTGAACTGAATATATTTACAGTAACTCTCATGAGGCTGCATGCTATGTCCCTATCACATAATAGTACTGAGCTCCAGGAAAGGGAATGCAGTCAGGCATGCCTCATTACAGTAATACTATTATACAAGTAGTAATCACAGTATCAGAGACCTCTACACTAGTATTACTATAGCCTGGTACTGGTAGTGGTACCTGGACAAAATAGGGCCTACTTGGATTCTTCGGCATGCAGCATTTCAGTTCTCACATCACAATTATGTAAGCTAGTATCAGTATTACTATTAACCTAGAGATTGAGTTAAAACATCTGTCCAGACTTAGCTCCAGAACTATTCTGTGTACAAGAACTGTTCCAATCATAACCAGTTTAAGACAGTAACAGCAAAAATACTATTTGTTGACATATATGCCTCACTCAACTGTGCATAGCGTACCCGCACAGGTCAAGCCTAGGCCTACAGTACTCGAAATTGATAGTACCAGTACGAGCATGCTGTTTCGCAAAACTAGGCCAAACCTTATCCCATATATCGTAAGTAGAGGGTTAGCAAGACTAAGTATAACTAAAATAGCTAAAATTCTTACTTTGACTCGAAAAAGCTGTGGTCGACAGAAAAATATCAATACTTCATCAGTCGAGGATCATATCCCGAATGCACCATATAGCGAAGATGATAATCCACCGGATACTCGTAGCAGCTTTCCGACTTGTCAGATTTTGACTGAGGACACATTCCTAATTCCATAAAGGTAGTCTTGGATCACCCTTCCATTTCGTACATGCGCGCTACTATACCACATATTATGTTTATGAAATGAGTAATCCATTGCGCATGTAAGATGACTTCCAAAGCAGTAAGAGAGTGGGCTGAAAAGAGGGGGTTTTCCAAATTGTGTTCTTTATAAGTGCACAATTTGGAAAACCCCCTCTTTTTAGCCCCCTCACTAGTCCTCTCTGAAACACCCATCGACATTA
Organism: Apostichopus japonicus; assembly: GCF_037975245.1. Taxonomy (NCBI): domain Eukaryota; kingdom Metazoa; phylum Echinodermata; class Holothuroidea; order Aspidochirotida; family Stichopodidae; genus Apostichopus; species Apostichopus japonicus. Next base: position 15,042,577 of record NC_092563.1, on the reverse strand, counting down.
AAATTAGACGTGGAGTAGAAGACACCCTTGTCTTTGTTATACACCAATTTCGTGTAATTATCTGACCGGGAAAGGCTTTTTGTTCATATGATTTCTATTTTTTTCATAAATCATAAATCAGGTTTTTTGCCCCCTGCACGCCCCCACACAACACCCAATTCCAAAATAAACTTCAGATTCGTAATCAGCGTGTCGCGAACTACCAGAAATGATACACATTTATCGCCTTTGCGACAAATGTTTTTTTTTTCACCTAAAAAACACATAGGCCTATAGAAGGGGTACGCACCTCTTGCAGTTTTTGCCAAAACTGACCCATTTATTCATAAATGTCAAGATAAAATTCAAGATGACAAACAAAGGTTTCATTTGACTGCTTTGAAATCACGTATCACTGGCAAGATGCGTCGAGCACCCTCTTATGACACTTATTTCGCTCAGTTTGCAACTTCAGAGGAACAATAGAAAACCGAAAAACTTTTAGGGACAACAAAAGGTTTGATAACCTTGTTCGTCGTAAAAGTTTTTCGGTCTTACTTTTCTTTGAGGTGATTTTTTTTTATGTCGCAAAAGCAATAAATGTGTATCTTTTCTGGTAGTTCGTGACACGCTGATTACGAATCTGAAGTTTATTTTGGAATTGGGTGTTGTGTGGGGGGCCAAAAACCTTATTTGCAGATTTTGCCAAAACTGACCCAAAATTGATTCAAAATCGATTTCGCCCAAATGACGTAACAGGGGGTAACCTATGCTCAGGAGCCCAAATTTGCAACTCCCAGGTCCATATCTGCTTCCGTTCGGGAGATACGTGGATAAACGTGGTCCCAAAGGAATCTGCCTAGCCCTCCAAAAGATTTTATTGACAAGATCCAAAGTACTATTTTTGATTTATTTCGAACGGGAAAACTGATAAAGAAAGGAGACTTACTATGTTTAACCCCATTGAAAAGGGGGGTTTAAAAATAATATATGTTCACAGCTTTGTTGGTGCTCTCAAAACCTCTTGGGTCAAGCGTTATTGTAATAATGCCAACACGGGGTATTGGAAGCTCTTTTTTTCATTCCTCTCTGTCGCCGTCCGGTAAAGAGTTGCTTTTTAATTGTAATTTTCATGACCAGGATATTTCCTGTATTTGAAAATACCTTCATTGGACAAATTTGTATGGTTTTGAGTAAGCTTAGCTACCTTTAAGAAACCTTCGGAAGGCTTGGGTGAGCAAATCCCCAATAATTTTATTAAAATTGATAATACCATTGTTAATGACAAAAAGCTTTTACGACGATGGTTTACTGTTTGTAAGGGATATGTCTTTGCCAGATGGGAAGCAGTTGTCCAAATAATGCTTTTCTGACCAAAGTCTTTTACATTGTTAGGCTATTGTATGCTTTATAAAAGACTTCCTTTCACATTGTATATTTGCACGTGAAAAAAATCAATCAATCAATTAATAACTAATAATTATTTCTAAACAGTTACAGTGGTTAGTGCTATGTACTTAGAAAGTAAGACAAACTCTCTGTCTAGAATTCAACTCCCAGAGGATGTATTGATTTGGTATTTCTTTTCCTCGTTTTGCAGTTAAAATATTTGAAAAGCCTATCATTTCTCAATTAACAGTTACTGTGGCGCAGTTGTTATGTTGAAAATTTTTGCATATTTATTATTGTTTTGTATAAAGAAATTGTCAATAAACTGAAAGAAATGAGACATACTCCTTGTCTTGAGTTCAAACTCCAGAGGATGCATTTGCTTTTCTATTTATTTGCCTCCTAATGTTGTGAAGATTAAATATTAGAAACGAATATTAATTCTCAACAGTTCTATTGGCGCAGTTGGTAGTGCTCTGAACTGGAGAGAGACAGACAAACTCTGTGTCTCCGGTTCGATCCCCAGTCAGAGCATTTTGATTTTTTGCTCTTTTACTGATTCCTTTCTGGACTTTGAAGTTTAAATATTAGAAACGAGCATTAATTCTCAACAGTTCTAGTGGCGCAGTTGGTAGTGCTCTGAACTGGAGAGACAGACAAACTCCATGTCTCTGGTTCGAACCCCAGTCAGAGCATTTTGATTTTTTGCTCTTTTCCTTCTTCCATTCTGGACTTTGAAGTTTAAATATTAGAAATGAGCACTAATTCTCAACAGTTCTAGTGGCGCAGTTGGTAGTGCTCTGGACTGGAGAGACACAGACAAACTCCGTGTCTCTGGTTCGATCCCCTGTCAGAGCATTTTGATTTTTTGCTCTTTCACTGATTCCTTTCTGGACTTTGAAGTTGAAATATTAGAAACGAGCATTAATTCTAAACAGTTCTAGTGGCGCAGTCGGAAGTGCTCTGGACTGGAGAGACAGACAAACTCCATGTCTCTGGTTCGAACCCCAGACAGAGCATTTTATATTTTTGCTCTTTTACTCATTCCTTTCTGGACTGAAGTTTAAATATTAGAAACGAGCATTAATTCTCAACAGTTCTAGTGGCGCAGTTGGAAGTGCTCTGGACTGGAGAGACAGACAAACTCCATGTCTCCGGTTCGAACCCCAGACAGAGCATTTTATATTTTTGCTCTTTTACTGATTCCATTCTGGACTTTGAAGCTTAAATATTAGAAACGAGCATTAATTCTCAACAGTTCTAGTGGCGCAGTTGGAAGTGCTCTGGACTGGAGAGACAGACAAACTCCATGTCTCCGGTTCGAACCCCAGTCAGAGCATTTTATATTTTTGCTCTTTTACTGATTCCATTCTGGACTTTGAAGCTTAAATATTAGAAACGAGCATGAATTCTCAACAGTTCTAGTGGCGCAGTTGGTAGTGCTCTGGACTGGAGAGACAGACAAACTCCATGTCTCCGGTTCGAACCCCAGACAGAGCATTTTATATTTTTGCTCTTTTACTCATTCCTTTCTGGACTTTGAAGTTTAAATATTAGAAACGAGCATTAATGCTCAACAGTTCTAGTGGCGCAGTTGGAAGTGCTCTGGACTGGAGAGACAGACAAACTCCGTGTCTCCGGTTCAAACCCCAGACAGAGCATTTTATATTTTTGCTCTTTTACTGATTCTTTTCTGGACTTTGAAGTTTAAATATTAGAAACGAGCATTAATTCTCAACAGTTCTAGTGGCGCAGTTGGTAGTGCTCTGGACTGGAGAGAGACAGACAAACTCCATGTCTCTGGTTCGATTCCCAGACAAGCTCCATGTCTGCTGTTCATGTCCAGGCAGAGCCTTTTACTTTTCTACTCTCTGGAGGGAGTGGAAGTATAAATATAAGAAACGAAGTTTCTCCAGAGGGAACCGAAATGGTGCAATTGGTAGTTCCATCGTTCAGTAAGCGATTGGTTTGGATTGCATCGGTTCAAGTCCCAGGTGAGTATTCGCAAAAGGAGTTCTGACAAGTGGATAAGGTGAATCCCGAATGCGGGCGGTCCCTCTCCTCCTGACAGGTGGATATGGTGAGTACCGAAGGGGAGACAGGGGAAAGGTGTGGACAAGGTGAAGTCGCCGCCCCCTCCCCCTGACAAGGTAAAGGCGCGGACAAGTGGAGTTCGCCGCCACCCCTCCCCCTGACAAGGTTCATGCGCGGACAAATGGAGTTCGCCGCCACCCCTCCCCCTGACTAGCTATTCTGGGGTGAGGGGGTAATGGAGAAAATCTTTTACAAAAATGACTAAGTCTAAACAGCAGGATCTTTAAATATTTGTAAAGCTTTTTAAACCAGAGGCCCACCTAATGGTCTAGTGGTAAAGACTTTTGCTTTTGCATGTCAAGGTCCCTGGCTCAAACTCAACCTCTGCTTTTCCTTTTACAATACTCCAGTAAAAGGTAAAAAAAAGAAAGAGATGCTTGGAAATAACTATTTTTTTTTTAATGACAAATCAGTTCATGGACAGGATGTTTCTTCATCCCTCCCACCACAGTCCTTCAACTACCTGTCCAATAACAGGTTATCCCTTATCAAATACTAATCAAAACATGCAATGCATCTTTCATAAACATTCTTAGTGATACCTGCATCTACTATTGAGATGGTTGGGTGACAACAGACAGTTAGTTTCTATAATGTTTCTATTACTTATAATATCAGCCTGGAAGGCAGTTATTGAATAGTGCTAAGCAGTCACATGTACATATGGGATATGCCCTATGGCCTTTTACTTCACACCAGTTTACAATAATACCATGGCACCCCTGCTACCATCAATATCATTTTCTTTAACTTTCATTAATTAACTAAATCTGATTTTGAATTAGTTTTAGATAACTCTTAACTTTTACATTTTTGCCCTCCAGTTTGAAAAAGGAAACGATACTACCATAGCACAAACAACATAAATGTGGAAAGGTTGCACCCTTTCACTGCCGTCTCAATCACCCCCCCCCCCTCCCACTCCGACTACCACACCCCAAATTATATACACGAAGAGTGCATTATTGAAAGTTTCTCTAAATAAAGTCTTATCAGTAAACCTGTGCTACTGCAAACTGAAAATTCAATTCAAAGATTCTCCCTCTTCACTTTCATTTCTCCTTCTCGATCCTTCGCCTCACCCACCCCCCCCCACCCCTGGTCCTTCCAACTACCATCCATAACTCCTGCCAATATCAAATTCAATCACCTTAACATCCCCATAATGTGTCAGTCGGTCAAGCACCACAATGTTTGTAGACCAAGAAATCAACAACCAAAACCCATTTTTAAAACTTTAAAGCCCCATGAAATAAAGATGCTGTTTTTTCTTCTTTTTCTCTAAACGAGATTAACACACAAACACCAAATCTAAAATATATAGAATTCCAATTCCCATTTTGAATATTCTTCAAGTTTTTGTTGCCAAGCCACGTTAAAAAAGTGAGTGTTATTCTTTTTGGCCTTCCCCCATCTTTGTGTTTGCATTGCAACAAGGTGTAGTTTTCTCTATCAAAAAAAAACAAATAAAATCAAATAAAACTTAAATAAAAGATGATAACAGCACATGCAGGAGAAGAGTGAGAGCCCTCCCAAATACTACCGGCTTATGTATACAAAAGACCTCACGGACGCAGATTAAGGGTAAAGGAGTTATACCGATTTGAAGTTCCAAATAACCTGGACTAACCCATTTGACCTGACGTGAATCATTCCTGTGGTCTTATGATGGATGTTTATGAAATGTGATATATCAATCTGTGGGTGCCTCACCTGAATGTACCCGGAACCACGGCATGCAATACATGCAGATATAATCATCTAACTGTATAATGCCAACACATACATACTGTAACAACGAAGACCAAAGAAGAGAGTAAAAAAAGAAAAATAACATGGTTGGTAAAAAATGTCACTCCTATTCACCTGCTGACATTCCCACTGGGGATCGCATTTGATCCCAGAGAGACGCGATCTTTTGATCCTTTTTCCGACATCTTGGCAAATCTAGAATTACTTTTCACCCCCACTCCACCATCCATGCAGGAACCCACCCAAACCCCCCTGCGCGGCCGATTTATTCTGTTTCAGTTTCTCGTCCAAGGAGGGAAACTCTATATGGTTCAGCACTATGTCAAAGAAGAGCGGTTTGCACGGTGACAGCTTTAAGTCCGGTGGGAATGCTGTGAAGTTGGGCTTGGCAGGTCTGGCTGGTTGGCGTTGTACCGGTCCAGCCTTTCCACTAGCAGTTGATTGTCCTTCAGACCGAGTTGCGCCATTCCTTTGCTGATGGAAGGTTCACTGGAATCTGAAAATTAACGCAAAGAGGTTCTTGGTAAGCCATGGCCTTTTTTTTAAAGTATTCTTGGGTGGAGGGTATTTTCTATGGGTGAGAGTAGTCGGAGGGTGGGGGAAGTCAATTCAATTAATTGTGAGAAATATCATTCAATTAGGAACCACATAAGGCCTATTCTTATCTTTGTAGTAAGTTTGTCAGCTTGAGCTACCTGACAGTTCATAAGTAGGGGGTATATTGGAGTGGAATTTGAGATTTGAATCCCTGAACAGAGAAAGTTTACAAAACTTGATAATTTGCAGTCATTTTTTGTTGTTGCTGTCACAAACAGAAATGGATACCCACTTTCTATTATTTGGAGAAGACAGAGACTGGTTCAATCGCAGTCTACAAGGCCAGATAAACTCTTTTTATTTTGGCTTTCAATTTCTTTATTCTGACAAATTTCGATAGTACAAAAAACAGCATTTTTGATAGGGCTTTTGATACTTCCTTGTGATCCCTGGACATCATACATTCAGCTACGAGCAAAAATAACTGTTGTCTGTCCTGTCCACTACAATACTCCTATTCTAATATTTTCACACCCTAAGCGCTAATAGGTCTCTCCACCCCCCCCCAAAAAAAAGGGGTGAAAAGGGGCGGTGCTGCTTCCAACTGAATTAATCTTTTCACTCATTGTTTAACCAAAGAGAAAAATTTGGGAAAGAAAACAACAGATTATTAATATAAATGCCATGTTTCTCTGAATCATTGTCTATGCTCTGATGGAAAACATTTGTTCCAGTAGCAGGGTTCAATTCCCAGGTTCCAAATGGACTCGGCAATTTAATCTGCATTTTCCTGACGATCAGACCCAAAAGAGAACATCGATATGTCTCTCCACCGTTATCCCAAAGAAGAAACCTTTCAGAAACTCAAGGGTACTATAAAAGGAATTTCTTCCTTTTAAACTAACCAGGGTCCTACACAAAAGTAACAGGGTAGTAGCATGATGGTCTCTGCCTGACTCCCTCCCCCCAACCCTATTTCTTTTCTTAATTTTTTGGTATTCATCCTTTCATATATAGTCCATCTTGCATTTTGCCTTTTGAAAAACACGAGATCCTTAATCTTCATCCAAAGCAGCAAAAAGTTTATTTCCAAACACAGTAAATTGATTATTATTATTATTATTATGCTTATTATTATAAGTACATACCTAGAATGGAGGCCGCCTGAGCAGACTACTTCAAGCCGTTGATATCTTGTACAAGAGTGTCCAATTCCTCTACCTCCACCTATCGATTAAATGAAACCAAAATCTAATCATGATGTCTTCCAGTACTCCTCCCATAGAGCGAGAGATATCGTGTCTGAAAGTTTGGTAACCAGGGATGCTAAGGTGGAAATCTGTATTTAGTTTAGTTTCGTTTAACGAAATGATATCCGGGGAGTGGTTGGTGAATATACTAAGTAGGAGGCTTAATTCTGGAAGGATACTGTTGATGTTTAGGTGGAGGAACTTGACCGAAGAAGGGAGTGTGCTTGTCATGTAGGTGATTGAGGAGGGCTAAATATTGAAGGTTGGTGGAGATGTTCCATAATTACAGTTTTGGGGATATTTAAGTTTAGGTGTTTTAGTGTTAACACGGTGGCATAACTGGCAAGGCCGTCGGATTTAATATTAATGTTGGCTTTTTGGAAGGTGTATTGTACTAATTCAATTACAAAGGTTGCGATATTAAGCATTGTCAATTACCACACAGCTATTGCAGAGACTGTAGCATGGTGTGAAACCAATTACCTTTTTATTAACAGCTCCAAGACCAAGGAATTAATTGTTGATTTCCGTTCAGTTCAGATGCATGATCCAGTTATAATTAATGATAGTGAGGTTGAGGTTGTGTCAAATTTTAAATATTTAGGACTCATTTTTAATCATACTCTCACTTGGGACTCTCATATAGGCTCTACACTTGCGAAAATAAAGCAGCGGCTATATTGTATTTATAGGTTGGGAGGATTCGGTCTAGAATATGAGTAACAGCTTTGGCTCTTCCGTTCCATGGTGCTTTCCCTCATGGTCTATTGTGCTCCTGTGTGGCTCTCTTCCTGTTTCAAGACACAACTCAATTTGATTAACAGACATTTTAGAAAGTTTTATTCTGTAGATGATCAGTACATTGAAGATATTGTACTTCATTATGTAAGAGGGATTTTGACTGATCCTGACCATCCTCTCCATAAGTTTTACACCATTCCACGTAGGTTGTATACCCTACCTCGTATGCGTACTGAACGCTTTAGACATTCTTTTTTACCGAGGAGTATTAAGCTTTTGAATTGTCACATAACTAGTTGTAATTTTTATCATACTTTTGTATATATACTTTGCATATTTTTAAGCTGCGGATTCCATTTTATTATGTCTTCATTTTATGATTGATATCAATAAATTTTACTTTACTTTACTTTACTTTACTTTCTTCAGTGGCAATTTTATTTCTTATTTCAATTTTAGGGGTAGATTTGGTTACATTCACGTAGGTTCTTTGTTGTTGTTGTTTGTTATTAGCTTCAGTTTAAGCTTGTTTAAATTTTGGGCATCCTTTGTAAAGGGCGGCATGAGTCCCTGAGCAATTGGCACATTGTGTTTTCTTTTGGTTTGGGACAGTGTTCAACTCTGTGGTTTTCGCCACATCTGAGACATCTGGTATAATTTTTGCAAGTATGGTGGGTGTGTCCAAAAACTTGACATTTGAAACATTGAGTGATCTGGGGGGGGGGGGGGTTCGTGGTATTCTTCTATTTTGTGTTTATAGTATCCTAAGTAGAAACCTTGTTTGATTAGGGATTGTTGAGGCTCTTGTTCTTCAAACGTTATTTTTACTTTCCAAGTTGGATTGTTTGTGGCATGACTAATGAGTCTTTAAGTTGTATTGGGGGTGTATTCTTGGTCTTGGAGTTCTTGTTCAATATCTTTGATTTGAATTTCAGGGTTTATGCCACAGGGTACTATGGAGAAGTTTCTTTGTCTTACTTTTTGGGGGATTTTTGGTTTGGGGTTGCCTAGTTTAGTCCATGGTTTCAGGAGGATATTTGCAGATTTAGGGTCATGGGGGTGATTAGGATGTTGTTACTACGAAGATGCTTTACATTTGAGATCATAGCATTTGGTTTTTCTTCATTGATTAGTTTAGCAAGTGTTACTGGGTTTTTTTATAGTTCTGGTAAGATTCCTGATACAATGATTGTTTGAGCAGACATTTTGGTGGTTGGTTTGGAGTTAGGAGATGGGTTTATTTCAATGGAGTTTTGACTTTGTCTTTTTCTGCTATTTTTGTACAGGGATTCAGTCATTAATGTCTATGCCAAAATCAGAGAGGTTTAGGTTTTCGACTAGGGGGGCGGTTATAGGTGGGTAAGGGGTTGTCATATTGGCAAAGCAGCCCCTCCCTATGAGTTTTAAATGGCTTCTATACAATGAAATTGATCATAGACTTAACTTACCAGAAAGAATTAGTCTCCAGCCTAAGACGGCAGACGGAAAGAATAGGAACTCCTTTTGAAGAGACACACTATGAATCAAAAGTGTACTTGGGAGCGTTGTGTTGGTATCCATGGAGGTGTACGTTTTGTAAATGGCGGGTAAGTAATAGAGTGAAGGATGATGGGGTGGCGTTTTGTTGAAAAGCTAACTGTTGACCAACATAATCCTCAGATCCCTAATGAAAGGAGAGGAATGCAAAAGAAATTAGCCAATTGTCTTCAAAGTCTCGTACATTTAGCACAAAACATTAAACACTAATAAGCAACTAATTCCAACAAAGTTTAGGCTGTGATTGAAACTTTACTGATGGAAACATAAGTAAATATATATTACATTTTTAGGAACTTTTCTTTCTTATGACTAACCTTGACTGTATATTGCAGCTTTCAGCTTAGCTGGTGATTTTTCATCAAATCAGCTCATCTTTGAGTTTTCTGATCTTGACAACAACCAACTGTCTTTTTAATTTACTACAACCCAGACCACACTAATTGGCAACTCTTTCCAACAATCTAAGGCAACAATCATCAATTTAAGACAACCAAATTACTAACTACACAATGATTCCAACAAACTAAGGCACCAGGTCTCAATAATTTAGCACAAAACAGACCACACTAGTTAGCAACTCATATCAATAAACTAAGGCAAAACTTATAAATTTAATACAAACACACCACACTAATTACCAACAAATTATCACAGCACTCCTCTTCAATTAAGCACAAACAAACCACACTAATTAGCTACTCATTACACCAAACTAAGGCACAATGTCTCTTTAATTTATCACGAAACAGACCACACCAAATACCGACTGGTACCAACAGGCTACGGCACAGTGTCTCGTAGGTTTAGCACAAAACACACCACACCAAATACCGAATGCTTCCAACAGGCAAAGGCACCGCGTCTCCTACATTTAACACTGATCTTGACAACAAGCAACTGTTGAGAGGACAAGACTGATGTTAATGATTCTGGCTCACAATGATGTTTCCCTTGACACTTAATTTTTCTCCAATTTCTGTTAAATCACCTCCAGATAACACTTCCAGATCTCTCTGTAGAGGACAGGCTTGAAGGATCTTCTCGTATTTGGTGGAGTTGAGATCTTTACCAAACAGAACGTTTCCTCTCACGGTATCATTTTGGATCCAGGCTTGTTGAGCAACATAGGCCACAGATCTCTGATGAAAGGAGAGGAATACATAACAAATTGGTCACTTTTCTTCAAAGTAACAGCAAAAGTAAAACCCTGTTAACAACCAAACTGTCAGCCGTGAGACAAAAGATGTGTACTCTTCTAGAGGGGCAATTTGTGAAAGAAATGGAATTACATGGTCAGATCAAAGTTATTGGACACTGGTTTGAACAACTCTCATAAAAGACCTCACTAAATACCAACTCATTCCTTATTACTTTAAGACAACCAAAATACTTATTACAAATTCATTCCAACAATCTAAGGCAACGGGTTTCATTAATTTAGCACAAAACAGACCACACTAATTAGCAACTCATATCAATAAACTAAGGCAGAACAAACACACCACACCAATTACCGACTGGTTTCAATAAGCTAAGGCTGAGGTCTTATACATTTAGCACAAAAACAGGCAACACCAAATACCGACTGGTTCAAACAGGCTAAGGCACAATGTCTCCTACATTTGGTACAAAACAGACAACACTAATTTAAAACTAATACCAAAAAACTAAGGTACCATGTCTTAACAATTTAGCACAAAAACAGACTACATTAATTAGCATCTCATGCCACTTAACTTAGACACCAATTAGCTTCATTTTGATGTTGTCATGGTTGCTTGGAATGAGTGGAATGTGTAACTCTGTACAAACTATATCATGGAACTTGTTCAGCCTTTCTGTAAGAATAGTAATTTAGCACAAAAAAAAACCACATCAAATACCGACTGGTTCCAACGGGCTAAGGCCTTGTACATTTAGCACAGAAACAAGAACACACCAAATACCGACTGGTTCCAACAGTCTAAGGCACTTAGTGTCTCGTACATTTAGCACAATAACTTACCACACCAAATACCGACTGGTTCCAACAGTCTAAGGCACTGTGTCTCTTACATTTAGCACAAAACCTGACTACACCAAATACCGACTGGTTCCAACAGACTAAGGCACTGTGTCTCCTACATTTAGCACGAATACAGACCCCACCAATTACTGACTTTTTTCAATAGGCTAAGGCACCGTGTCTCGTACATTTAGCTCAAAAAAAGACCACACCGAATACTGACTGATTCCAACATGCTAAGGCGTGTCTCGTACATTTAACACAAAAACAGACCACACCAAATACTGAATGGTCCCAACAGGCTAAGGCACCATGTCTCGTACATTAAGCACAAAAACACACCAAATACCAACTGGTTCCAACCGGCTAAGGCACCATGTCTCCTACATTAAGCACTGATATTGGCAACAATCAACTGTTGAGAGGACAAGACTGATGTTCATGATACTGGCTCACACTGATGTTTCCCTTGAATCTTACTTTTTCTCCAATTTCTGTTAAATCACCTTGAGATAACACTTCCAGATCTCTCTGTAGAGGACAGGCTTGAAGGATCTTCTCATATTTGGTGGAGTTAATGATCTTTCAACCACTTGTTCTAATCCTGATCCAGCTTCATTACAGACATCCAAGACTCACTATTTTCCTGACATTTCCTGACAGTACTGTAAAAGATAAGAAGATTTCATATATTGGAAAGCAGATACTGTAGACATTGCAACTAGACTCATTTCTATCCACTCCCTCCCTTTCCTCCCTCCCCCTGACTACCTAAACAACCCTGACTGCTGCCTCATTGATATAACTATGTATAAACAAATGTACATCATTGTGGTTTAACGGCAGAAATAAACGAAACGGATACCAGAGCTTAAATATTTCTGTGTTACTATAGTAAACTGCATACCCAAACGGAAGCATTACAGAATCTTCAATGTCTCAGACCTCCAGCAGGATGTTAGTCAGTTCATGGAGTCTTCTTGTGAATCAGTGTGGCCACTGGCCAATGCAATGCTGTAAAGACAAATATAAAAGCAATATGTATATACTGTATATATACCTATGGTGTGAAATTAATTTTAGTAGTTTTTTTTAGTAGTTTTACAATAAGATCATCTTCCAGTTTGCGTATGCAGATACCTTTCCGATGAATGTTTACAAACATGAATAAACTGTACCTCTTTTTGTTACTAAGTGCCTGTTTATTTTTAATACTTTCAATATATATGACTTATTAATGAACCTTACTAGACATTGCTATCAAACCTACATATGGAGTACTTCACAAAATGCCAAAACTTCCTTTGATGTACTGTACATTGTTCACTAGTAGGAATGAATAGTAGGAATGAATTGAACACAATTTTGAGAACATTTCATCAGCCAAACAATTTTTGAGAGCATGTACTAGTTTAAACAAACTTAACAAGCACATTCATGAAGAACTGGAAAATTGAAAAATTTCTGAAATAAACATCATTCTTGAAACAAGAAACTTGACAAGTGAAATAAGGACCGACACTTAAGCTACAACATGTACACTTAGCAAAGATGAAAACTGGCTTTTCGGCCTTACACAAGTACCAACAACATATTGGTATATTCATGGTAAACCCTCATGTGCTTCCATGACTTCTAGCACCTGCGTAATAATATTCTATATCACTGAACAAGGACAGAGATACTATATATTGTACTTATATCTCTCAATACTCTTAATATGTGTTTACCATGAGTTGTGTTCCTCATAACTTAATCAATGTTTTCAAATTAAAAACCAAATTAAAGACAATTACTCAACAATGAGAGGTCAACTTAGCAAAGTTTGAATTCGGTTTAATAATAATCAAAGTTTCAGTGAAACAGTTCTGCCGACTATAAAATCATGCCTTAGGCATCAAAAGAAGTCTATGATCTGATAAAGATATGCCGAGAGTTGGACCAATACTGTTAAGCCTAGCTTCAGGTCAAAATTATGCTAGTTGATCAAATTAATACATGTATATCAATTTAGTTGCCTACGCTAGGTAACATCAGCTTGCATAGAGAGTTTTCTCCATACTTGAACCATCACCAACATCAATTAGACGTGACAGAGCTAGGCCTAATTGCTTGAGAATTTCATTTTACAAAGTACCGTAGCTTGTATAACAAGCCTAGGATAAGCTACTTCGTCCTGATCTCTATCTAGCCTCCACTTTGGTAGGCTAGCCTAGGTTTTCCCATTTTCATTTGGTGGTAGGCCTAGCCTGGGGCCATTTGTTCCCTCCCCTAACAACGTTATTTTCCTCCCACTAAAAGTTGAGTAACTTACTTTCCCTACATCATAGCCAGGGGAGTCAAGTACGTTTTCATGGGAAATTAACATTTTCAGGGGAGTTAACTAAGGTTTTTCATGGGAGGCATATTGGCTAGACTATGTGGAAAGAATAGATGTTGATACTGTACGTGGAATAACTGTAGGGAAAGATTTAAGGGAGAAAGGTAACGTAAAGGGTGAAAAATAACATGGTTAACTGGTTAAGGAAACTAACATACTATTTTCATTGGAGGTAACTGTTGTTCTGTAGGCTCTGATGGCATATTTTCTTTCTAGAGTAAGCTAAAGAAAGTTGTGATAGTATGAAGGAAAATAGAAAATGTGACCAGGTAACTTACTGTACTTGTGTAACTGTTCAGTGATTGAAAGATGAAAAGTGTTTGTGAATAGGCCCGTTTGTTTGTATGCCAACATGGGGTAATTAATATGCGTGGAATCCAGAGTGGTTATGGGTTGTATGGCATTCATTGTGGGAATGAAATAACATAGAAACTTTAGCCTATAGTATAGGTATATGCCTTCCAATTGGTTCCTCCCATAAAATTGTTGTTTTCCCATTTACCAATACCAGTTTCTTCAATTACTACAAGTGTCTCTTTGAAATATGTTCCTTTCTTTCACCAAACTCTCTTAAATCACAAGATACATTTACTACGTACAGTTGCTTCACTACCTAGCCTAAATTAATTCTTTCCACAGCCAAGCCGTCTTTCTTTCCTCCCCTGAAAAACGTTTGTTTCAACCCTATAAAAATAATTAAATATCTAACAGGAGCCGGCCTGTCATGATGGAAAAAAAAAGCAATGAGAGAGAGCTTTCATCCTAAGCTAATTTGTCCGGTTGCGAGTTAGTGTATTGAGAATGTGTTAGATGGCATAGCCTAGGCTATGGTAGGCTACTCTGGTAGGAATTTAAAGACAATTAATTAAGTTAGGCCTAGGGCCTACACTAACTGTACTAGCCTTAACCAGAAAGTAATTAGGCCCAACCAGCTAGGTCTAGTATTTTGTCGGAAGATATTAAGTGACTTACTTTACTTACGTGAATTGTCTAGTGAATATCATATTAGGCCTAGGTTAGCATTCCAACTTTCTATAGACGCCTGTGCCTACGTGAGCTAGCCTATCGTTAGGCCTAAGCGATACTATTATATGATAGGCTAGCCTAATTTCTCACGCTCGCTGACTCAAACAATGTGAAGTACTAACTTGCTCCACAAAACTAATGAACAACCTTCGCCATTCAAATTCTTTGGCAGTTACTACCCGTACAGAATAGGCTACAAATTACAATAACGTATGAATTGTTAGCTAACGGATGCCAGGAAGCGAACTGCTCGTGCAACCTTTCGTGAGCTTTATAATACAGATCATAATTCGCGCTCCTTAGCTTAAACTTTGACCGGTGTGAAGTTAGATACGTTCCTCATTCGATATTCGCGAATGAGTAACTACTACCTATTCAGTTACGTATTCGACAATGGTATCGACGTAACACCTCTGGCAAGACAAAAGCTTGCTTACAAGATGTTCAACATTTGGTCGTGGAAAGATGTTTAGTCATATGAACTCTAATGACTATGTAAAAGGGTACTATAATGCATCTTGCCCGGTCCAAATAGTTCTTGACCAACTAAAATGACCACTACTTCATCAGTTTTTAAATTAATGTATCGGGACCTGAAAAAAATCACTTTAGGCCCTAATCAAGACTAGCACGCCTTGGACCACCTAACCAATGGGTCATATGAATTCTTAACACATTGTAGAAGGATACTATAATGCGTCTTGCCCGGTCTAAAGGGTGCTTGACCAATTAAAATGACCACTAAATTAACAACTTTTTAAATGAATGTAACAGGAACTGAAATAAAAACATTTGGGCCCTAATCAAAACCAGCACGCCTTCGACCACCCAACCAATGGGTCATAGGAACTCTAAAGACATTGTAGAAGGGTACCATCATGGGTCATGCCCGGTCCAAAGAGTGCTTGACCAATTTAAATGACCACTGAATCATTACTTCTCTAATGAGTGTAACAGGACCACGAAAAAGCTTTGGGCCCTTATCCATGCAGCACGCCTTGGATCACCAAACCGATGGTTAACATGAACTCTAAAAACATTGTAGAGGAGTACCATAATGCGTCTTGCCCGGTCCAAAGAGTGCTTGACCAATTTAAATGAAGTTCAGAGAGAGAAACCCTCATAGAAGGTTTAAGTGCATATTTAAAGCAAGAGTAAGAACTCTGAAGCTGATTTCATTACCTGGATGCCAGGTATGTTTTGTCAAAAACTATAGAGTCCTTCATAGAAGTAAACTGAACTGAATTTGACCAAACAATGTTCACCAAAAGAAAGTCATAGCATTGGAAAAATCACAGATTAATTGTAGCTTTACCTTTGAAGTTATCATGTTTAAATAGTTTTCAGACTTTGATGCCTGTTGACTTCATGTGACCTTTTCAATAGGATTCTTCCACACACCAAGCTGGATGTGCATACCAATGTAACAAGTTCAACAAAGATGTACTTTTTGAGTGTTCAAAAGTTTTCAGACTTTGACCTCTGTTGACCCCAAATGACCATTAAAACTTCACAGAAAACAATAGGCTTCTTGTACTAAAAAAGACGGATCCACACAACATACCAAGTATGAAGTTAATCCACCATTAACTTTCCGAGTTACTGTGTTTACATGTAAGTGTCACATATATGCAGACACAGGCACCCGCACACACCATCTAATACATTCATTTCGCCGGCAAGGAATGAAAAAGGATACAGTCAAAAACAGATGTGTTGGTTTTGATAAGAAACATCTTTTAATCTCATCTTATTTCAATCCAATAAGTTACATGATCCCAGCTACAGTAGTTTCCAATTTAGACAAATGCGATAGATAACATTTAGAAAAGCAATTATTATGACCTTTTCCCTCAGGTACGGATATCCATGTCATGTCCTCTGTCTGGGCAGAGTTACCCTACTATTTTGGCAATTGTGTCTCAAACTTCTTCAACAAGCTATTTCTTGATCTTCAAATCTGCTACTAATGTTATGTCTGTACCGTTCAAACCCAATTCTTCCCTACAAGAAGAAGGGAGAAATAAGCTACAATTAATTACACCTCTTGCCCAGACTTTTTAACAACTTGTCTTTGGAACCATCTTCAGTTAACACATGATAACTCCTAGTCATATACACCATCAATTTCATATACATGGTACAGTCTTGGATTTATATACCCATCTTTTCAACCTGACACTTACTTGGATCTTAACATAAATACTATCCATACTAAACCAGTCACCTCATAAAATGATATCAGAGCTCACCAAAGGCTCTACTGCCATACATAGATGAAGGAAAAATAAAATTTCACCGACAGTTCAAAATTATTTTAAGAGACAGAGGTACTGTAAGGAGGGAGATACAACTTCCTGATCATCTCCAGTATGGTTTGGTAAGGAAGAGATGTTAACCAACATTATTTCAGACATGCAAAAACAGCTATCGCTCTGACAATGGAAAACAGCGATAAGATGCAAATACAACAAACCCCATGAAAGAGATGTATATTTAGCTTGCCTAATCAACTAAAATTTTTAAACAGAAAAAGAAGACTTTTCAATACTCTTCCCATGTGAAAAGAATCTCTTGTGACATGAAAACAACATATTTAGGCAATATTGCATTTATGTTTAATAACACAAAGAAAGTGACTAGGCATTAAACAAAGGAGGTCCCTTGATCAAATGTCACTCTCGTTTTGAGTATTAACTATTTTAGTTTGGGTAAAATTGTTGCAATTTCATCGTTATTAATACCTATCATAAGGCCAGACGATAATATGCACTGACAACATATTTCTAAATTTCCTTCATTACCTTGTCCCTCATTAACTTCCCTTGTTACTATTCCCTCATTAACTTGTCCCTCTTCTGGAGGCAGTGTTGCACCCCACCATCTTTTAAATGATCAAATCTTTATGGAAACAATTTTGAGCAACCTAAGACCAAGAGTGAGCCATTTATAAGGTGGGCATGTAGTCCCTCTTTTTCTCTCTCTCCTTATTTTGTTAGCGAAAGCAAAAAAAAAACATTGAAGACTCTAGCTGGAACTGAGTCAGAGTATTAGGCAAAGCAGCGAGGAATCAACTGTTCATCTTTATTTTGGAGTTAATAGTCATGATTCGTTACAAAATAATAACATAATGTGATCGATACGGAGCAGTGTCAAGAACTTTGTGATTCCTTAGCATAAATGTCACGGTCGACCACAAAAACTTAGTTCTTTACTAATAACTCTTTTTTTTATATTTATATATAAACCATATTCCTTCAGATACTTATTATCCAACTTTAAATCATATAAAAACCGTAGCATAACTTTAAAGGAGTTTTCCTTTTTTTAAGCTTATGATTATGCTTAAATTTAGCTTAAATGAAATGAAAATCAATGACTCAAATAAAAAAGTTTGTCAAAATCATAGAATCTATCAAAAGGTTTGACCATTTTTAATCTTTACCAGAATACTACCAGAAATACAGATCCCATAACTCCAACAATAATTATCTACAACATAATATATGTAAAACTATCACTTTGACATAATTTTATTTCACCTGGAAAATATCCGTTAAAACAGAAAAGATTGTATCTGGCAACGTTGAATGAATGGGTTGAATGTGATAGATAATCCAAATAATAAACAAGTTGTTTGACATGTAATGTTCTTACAAACTGAATGGTTATCGCAGTATATGAAACAGGCAATCACTAAATGACCAATAAAATGAAATTACCTTTAACCTTTCACCGCCTATGAAACCACATGATTTCTGAAAGCTCAAATGTTCTATGAGATGTATCAACAAAACAAACCATTATCCCATAATCTATGGCCATCAAAGCTTTCTCCAACCTAATTATTATTATTATAAATATTAGCTAATTAGTTTGTGTCTTTCCTAGCAGCAGCTGATAAAACATTGGTCGGTAAATATCTTCTTAAATCCGCCGGTATAAAGTTTGAAACTTTCCGCAAATTAAAACTTCGGACCAACAAGAGATGCCTCTTAAATCATAAAATCTAAACTTGTTTTCTGTTATAAATTCTCCTGTGTACCTATACTTGAGAATAATGACAGGTACAGCCTGCGCCATCGGCAGGACTGACCGTCGTCTGTGTCTCGCTTTCTGCTTTAGTCACTCTTCAGCTTGTTGACGGCAAGTCTCGGTCTGTTGACGAATTCCGTCCCGTAGATGATGATGACGGCAAAGGAAACTATCGTAGCGGTGAGCCAGAAGAGAATGTAGACCAACTGAAGGGACAGGTCAGCTGAGAGAGGAAGAGAGGAAGAAACAATTCATGAAAATGCTGGATAAATATTGAAATGGATAGGAAGCTAAATATGTAAAGAGAGTATACATAAAGCATCTACGAGACGCACAACTGCAACGCTTCATTTAGTGTTGATCATTCACTGGCCGGTAAAAACTTAGTAAACGTCATCGCAGCCGGAAAATTCATTTCTTTCGCATACTGGAGTTACTGAACTAGACATAGACCTCCTAGCACTAATGTCATTATCATAATAGAAGTGTTAACAGCTCTATTGCATTCTGCTTGATGGAATGATAACAAGGTCACTATTATTATATAAACATCAGGGGCTTGTAAAATGGAATGTTATTTTATTACCTCCATTATGTATGACGTACATTAACATACGCTGTTTCCCCTCAATCTCCATCCACCCCACTCCCTATTACCATTGAAAAATGCAACACTCTCTCCACACCCACTTTCCCAATTACCCAATGAAAATCTGACAGCCCCTCCCCCCTCCCACCATCCCCTAGAAAATATTTAGCAGAAAGAAGAAGAATGAAAAGCTTAAAATGGAGTTAAAAATCATCATTTTGATGGAGATGTACTTACAAGATGGTAGGAGAATGCTGATGATGCACATGGAGAATGCTACAATGCAGATAACCGGTAGCTGTACAGAGGAAAAATAAAATTTATGTCATATCTTGGTAGTAGCTGGTTTCATGTGCATCATGATTGATAATAACATACAACAGACTCACATAACTGAGTTCCATCTATTTTAAAGTTTTTACTCACTAGGGTAAACTTCATGTCTCTAGTTGGTCGCAGTGGTGAGGGAGCGGAAATGCCTTCGTTTTCTTCAACTACGTAGTTTCCCAACAGGAGATCGATCGAGTCCTGCAAAGCAAACATGGACAAGAGTATTAATCAAAAATGTAACTGTTTTAATACTGCTCACAGATTGACAAGAGAGCATTTCTGAAATCTTCAGAATCATGATGAAAATAACCATAATTTATTGGAAGAGAAAAAATGTCATTGTAACGTAAGCAAGGCTATATACTTATCAATTCTGAAAGAAATGATGTATTTAAAAGCAGCCAATAGGACACATAGTCTTGGCTATGATTTTATCAAACTTTAAATTACACAAGGTTTATCCTAATGTTGTGATTTCCTACAGTTAAAGCAACTGATAAATTTCTACAGCCTAAAATGTAAATAAATGAATTGCCCATAAGGAGTATTTTCATAGCAATGCATATATGACAAGCCAGAAACAACTCCAAGAGAGCTACCACAACAGACTTCAAATCAAGTGAATGACGTGCACCAGTTGTTTCATTAGCGTTAACATCGGTTACAAACTTTATTGTCATCAGGGTAGGGTCATCATTAAATTCTAACTGAGACTAGTTGGGTTCGACAGTCAGAAACCATAGTTTTGTTGCTGAAAATATGTCCTGGTTGGTTGCAAGATTTTTGTAGATAGGATAGGTCCATTTTAAATACCCAATTACATCTTTGCTCTATAATAACTTTCCAGATAATTGTACCTTGTTGGATATTAAGTAGAAAAATTCATAGCATTATTTACAGAGTATTGTATTGGTATGAACTTGTGTGACTCTTGGTGGCATAGTACAATATGCTTATAAGGTAATAGATAGATAGATTGTCTTGTAAATTGTCTTGTAAATAGCTGTTTCAGGCAGTAAATATAAGACTCCTAAAATAAGAGATCGGAAATTTGTGATTTTTAAATTTGAACTTTTTGGGTCAGAGAGACACGTGGCTGGATGGTGACAGGAAGGTAGCATGTTTTGAGGGTTGGAGGAGGCGATGAGTGGTGGTTATGGTGGTGAGTGGTGGCTGGCTTCAACGGTTGCTTCTGGTTCTATACAAATTTGGAGGCTAGACGAACTTCTTTTCCCTATGACGATGAAACTGGTAATGCAACCTGCTACTTTAAAATAGTAATACACGAAGACCAACCTGGACGATTAAACTGACCTGTCTGAATCCATCCGAAAAGTTATTCTTGTAGTACCTGATGGCAGAGTTGATACCATCCTGCAGGGCTCCAAACACGGTACGTTTTCCCGTCCTGGTGAAGTCCGTCTTGAGAGCACCGGTGCCGGCGTACTGCTTGGAACAGAAGTCTGCATTGTCTGCCCACGCTGCGAGCGGATATCAAAACATTCGGTTAAAGAACAGAGGAGATAGGGAGAGCAAATCCATAGGGAAATAGAGAAAGATGGGGCAAGAGAGATGAGGGGACGGGAAGTTAAAGTTTCCACTGGCTCTAATCTTGTTTATTGCAGTAAAATAAGAAAACCGTATTTACTTGATGTGAAAATTGTGACCCCAAAGTTCATATAGAATTCTTGATGCAGTGACTCATGGAGGTCTCCTATAGTACAGTTTGTGTTTGGTTTGTTTTGTGTGTGTGTACTTTTGTTTTATTTTCTGATCATAATCTATTAACGTGGCATTTTTGCAACTACTGTTGCAAGGTGCCTTTAGCCACTACTGTTCGTCTCTGTTGGTCATTTATCCCCCAATATTTCATATATTTTGCAAAAAAAATATACAATCTACGTCAACAAGCAATTCAAATCTGCAGAGCACTTCTGTCACAAATTGTAATTTCTCTGTTGGATGAAAATTCATGAAAACTACATCGTTGGAAAGAAGCCGCGCCAAAGCAAATGATTATGTCGTCGTGATGACTTCTACCTGAGTAACAGATGTATGGTAGTAATGAAATGATGAAATAATCATTAGCATCCCGCATCCCCCGAAACCAAATATGCCAGAAAGTCAAATAAAGGACAATCACATTTTTCACATATTTATCAAGTATTGTACTACCAAAGACCCACAGAGGTTCTTGCCGACACCGGGACGATCAATTGCCTATAAATGTTAACAATCTTTAAATTTCTGAGAACATCCAAGTTGGAGTAACAGAAACTCCCATGAGGTACTTTCAAAACAATTAGCAATATTAATATGCTAGATATGGAGGTAATACAGACAGCTTAGGAAGATTTCACATAAATAATCTCCTCTCCTGGGTCTTCTTGTGAAATGGTCAACTTAGGAATATACAAATGATTACAAATATATGAAATTATTAATAGTCCTTACAGCTCTTACAGATATCATGTATTTCCAATTTCCATCAATTTTTCTCCAGTCCTTCCTAGAATAAAGGTCAACTTACTATTTTTAAACATTCTTTCAAAATCTGATTTTTTGTGGTCTTCGATGGACTCTCCGGGTGCAAAGATATGGAAATCCTACAGGAGAAAATAGAGAGACAAACATTCACAATTTTTTATTCTTCTACTTTTACTCACTTTTAAAGTCACATTACCAAGGTTTTAGACCTGGAATTGTTACATTCACAGCCAACATCTCCTTCTCAACTACCTTGCAGTTTGTGTTAGATAGTTCGTCCTTTACATTGTGGTGTGAAAATTTTACCAATGCCATGCTTAAGGCAGTAAAGGTACTTGAACACCCCCCTCTATACCCTCCCCCCTTTAAGATGTCCCCCTTGCTCATGACATCACACCCCTAACACACACATATCAACAACCACTGGACAACAAGCTCAAACAACTTTGTGTCTACTATGGATGCTTGTTGTACCCCTAACATCACTGGTTAAGATAAACAGAGATACAGTAGTAATGGGAAGGGGACAGTCTAGGGTGAGGAAGAGGGATAGGTAGTAGAAAAGGTATTTAAACACCCCCATACATCCCCCCAAGATGTCCCCCTTGCTCATGACATCACTCCCTTAACACACACATATCAACAACTTTGTGTCTACAATGGATGCTTGTTGTACCTCTAACATCACTGGTTCAGATAAATTGAGATAGTAATGGGAAGGGGACAGTCTAGGGTTGAGGAAGAGGGATAGGTAGTGGGATCCGATAAAAGTTAAATTCAAAGCACAACCACATGAGCGCTGAAATAACGTAAAGATAATATTTGCCTTAAACTGGCTCTGCAGAGACCGTCTGGCTAGCATACTCTGTACAACATTGGTCCTGTCCAGACAATCCATACAGTTGGTCCGGAACATCCCAGTCTGGTGTCTCGTCAGGGTGTTGTCGTCTTCCATCATAAAATACCTTCAATTACGCAAAACAAAAACAAAAATGCATGTATGTATTTTAGATCCTCCTGGGAGCAGGAACTCGCAAAGAAGCCATCATTGGCTTATCAATGCCGCAAGCTGACCGAAGTCAGTCTCTTAGATTCATATTTTAACGTCCATGATTATGACATGTAAAGACATAACAAAACTTTAAGGTAGCGGATCTTATTAGGCGGACCTGCCAACCAAGTCCAGCCCATGAGAGATTGGGATCTGACACACAAAACAGAAATTGACTCACTATCTTGCACTAATCATGTACTTGGGACCTTAGACTCCATAGGACTGAGAACTCTAGCAGCCTACCGTGCATGATGCCCATTATAATCAAGCGTTTAGTAAGATTTTGTTTCTCTCTGGACCTAATGTTCCGACCAATGTTTCTTTCTGACCCTTCCTAGGAAACTTAACCGACAACTGACTGCATAGTACTACAGTGAACAACATAGGTTTACCCAGGAACAAACTGATCTGATATAGCATAATCAGCCAGATGGTATTCAAGATTGCTCTTTCCATTCTCGTGGTGCAGCCTAAGCTGTCGATGTCTACTCACCCAAACTCTTCTTGGTCCCCAGAGACCCTCTCCATGAGGATGGAGAGTCGATCCCACCGCATCTTCCTGCACTCATGATGGAAGTCAAATGGATAGTACCTGGAAAGGACAGCAAATTGACAGCTTCAAAATATGGGCACAAAAAGATGCCCCCAAAAAAGGATGGGCAGCAGTAATTAAACTAAAATTGAACTCAACACTTGTCTGGTGATGAGTAACTGAAAGCAATGTATCAAATCATAACACAAAGTTAATGCTCATACTTCTGGTGGATTATAAAATGCTTATACAGTATTGTAATTTCAAAGAGAGGAAAACTGTTCACAAACTGTTTTATCAACTGCCAAAAAACCCCCCACCTGTGTAAGGTAAAAAGTATAAATTAGAGGGCCTAACGCAGAGATGCCAACCTCTTTGACACAATAAAACAGACTGAATATCCTAAAAAAAAAATAAGATTTTGGAGAGAAAAATCAGATTTTCACAAAAACTTGACAGTACCACTGGCCTGTTGGCCCCGGGCCAGTAAAATGTCAGAAAAATTGTTTGCTTTTTCATTAACATTTAATGAGAAAATTGAAAAGCTGCCGATTCCACGTATTTCCTGCCCATCGGGGTTTGGGGGGTTACTTGTACATGTTTCTATGCGATTCCGCTTCCTTTAAAAAAATATATATAAAAATATATATATATATATATATATATATATTTTTATTTTTTTATTTTTGGAAAGATGAAAAATTGTATTTTCAAGAGGCAATATCGTATTATCATATTTCACTTGTTTTATAGTACTAAATACGATAAAATCGTACTGGTTGGCATCTCTGCTAACGTTTAAAAGTTTCTGAAGTGAGTGATCAAGATTCAAAGCAGAAAGTCATCTGTCATCTCACCTGATCAAGTTATTCTTGGAATCGGTGATGACTTTGGCAAATGTGGATTCCATCTTTTGTTCAGCTCCTTTGTGATCAATCTGTGGGCATCATAAAAAGCATGATGATTGGTTAGAACGACGATAGATTGCCATGGTTACACTACCACCCAGCCAATAGCTTTCTGTGTTTGGTTCTCAAACTGAAAATTTTGTAAAACTAAACATTTAAAACTTTGCAATCGATCAATGTAAAGATTCTCTCTACTTTAACAAATGAGTGGAGTAGCCCTTGGGGATGTTCAAGCCTACTCCCATGTAGACAGGGAGTGAAGAGGGGGGGGGAGGGGGATTCTGTAAGTTATCTGCAACTATAAAAAAGAAAAATTTCAGTAAGGGTAATGGTGCATTGTGAGGCATTTTTTAGACTATAAATTAGGTCTGCATACAAGGAATGTGCTAGTAACAACTTTTAAATTTTTTGGAGAGGTTGACAAGTGGGTACACCCTCCCCCCCCCCATCCCTCCACCTGGATCTACACCTATCTCCTTCAGTATTAGATGAAAAGAGTACTCACCAAGTTAATAACCACTTGATTACCATAATTCACAATCTGACTATCGAAATGTTTCTGAAAGCCATCCAACTAGAAGAAGTAAAAAAGATAAATAAACTAAATCCTTCATTTTCTGTATTAAAAAAAAAATGGAATAAAAGAAATATACATCAAATGAAAATACCTTTTTGCAATCATGATCTTTTCCCTAAATAAGACAAACTTTCTCTTGAAACATAAATTTACAAATCTACAAACATTGGTAATATTTTGAGCTGATTACCTCTGTATATCTTAAAGCAGCATTCTCGAGTTGATATTGCTAATTTCTTTTTTGTCCCTAGATAAGACAAACTTAAACAAAAATTTATATTGATACATGAATTGATAAAATATAAAAAGCATCGGTAATATTAGCTGATTACCTCCCTGTATCTTAAAGCAGCTTTCACGAGTTGATTTTGCTAATTATATCACTTCTATTCGACAATAACATTCCATGACAATATGGATTATTCCTTTAATAAGTCAAGTTTTACTTCCACTAGAGAATTCAAAAGTTAAAAACTTTGAATTTTCAGACATGCTTTTTACATGAGGTTAATATGATAAAGTGTCTAGGCAATGGCATGTTGAGTATCAAATTTATTTGATTGACTTGCTCATTAGCCTTCATTCTGTAAACAGAAATATATACAAGGCTGTCTTCAACGAATGATCAAATTATGAGTAAAACGTGTAGAAGACATAGTCGAACAAAACGCTGATTTCAAATAAACTGTAAAAGCGAATCGATCTCAAGCGAGGATTCTTGGTTTCGAGTCTGTCTATGAAGGACTGAATTCTGTTTAACTTACGTGGCTCTGAGTCTTACTCAGTTGTGGCTGAGGCTTATACTGAAGGTTGGGCCTCTGAGACCAAAACAATGGAATGGAACCCCGGGTCTGTAAAGGACAAGAAAGAAGTTTGAAATTAAAACTCTAAGACTTTACTGCAGTCATACAGACCTACAGGTGTCCTATCTTTTCCCAAGAATTCCTCTAATTTCTCTTCAGAGGTTTCTTCCCAAGGAACAGCCATGGGATATGGCTTACCATGTGAGTTTAAATGGTGCTCTATGGTTATCTAGTATAAAAACCAGTCCATGAATATCATTGCAAAATCATATAAAACTCCTTTCACAACTATCTGGAAGCTCTATTACATTACAACAGTTTACATTAAAAAATAAAATAAAACTATTGGCAAATTGCTTATCCACTAAAGAGCTTGTGTAAGAGTAAGTTGGCCTGACGGCCAGCTTACTTTTACACATTAGTTTACATTACGTTATATCAAATTATTTCTTGTGCTACAATGAACCATCGTAAACATTACAATTACATAACATTGACTAACATGGCACTAGACTATGCTATACATTACAATAAGTTACATTACTGTACATATTCAAAATAAAATAAAACTGTTAGCAAACTGCTTATCCACTAGAGAGCCTGTGTAAGAGAATGTGTAAAATTACATGAATTTATTTGATGGCATTTCTTATCTTACATTCCACATTATACAGTAATACGTAACATTGACATTACAAGACTGCTCGTTAAATTCCCGTAAATGAGACCCTCGTCGAGTTCTCAGCTCACCTGTACGTAGGACGCCCTCTTTCCCTCATATTGCACAATCTGTTCGGTTTCCACAAAGTTTGCCGCGTGTCCTTCTGAATCCAACCCTCTCATGTAAAACCTGGTTCCAGCTCTAAAACAACTTCTCCTGGAGATGAGGATGTAATCAAACCGTTTGTTGTTGAGGAAGCCAGGCAGAACGGACACGACTGAGGTTGATGTATT
Organism: Apostichopus japonicus; assembly: GCF_037975245.1. Lineage (NCBI taxonomy): Eukaryota > Metazoa > Echinodermata > Holothuroidea > Aspidochirotida > Stichopodidae > Apostichopus > Apostichopus japonicus. Next base: position 15,015,616 of record NC_092563.1, on the reverse strand, counting down.
TAAGGCAGATAAATCAGATTAAGATAAACAAAGGTGGTGCTTTCAGCAGGGTTGGAGGGGGGGGGTAGGGCTTGATAAGACAGGGTAAACATGTCCTCTGCAGGGTTTCTAAAGGTATCAAACTCCTCCCTCTTGACTACTATCTTAGCATTGGTATAACTTTGTAACCCAGTAACAGCCCTCCTGTTACAAAGTCATACCACTTCCTAATTGTTGCACGGTGTGGTTTTAAAAAATATTTTGGGAGAAAACAGTATAATAAATATGATACTGTGATATAAATATGATACTGTTTTCATGAAACAAATGGAAGTTAAGTCAAAGATAAAGATAGCTGGTAAAGTTTGTTCACATTGTTTGTGATCACATAATTGTGTATAATTTCTTGTGTTATTTGCTGGAAGTATATAAATGAATGGAAAACTTGAAACAGGTTAAATCTCACAAATTCATACATTTTGATGAAAAGAGAAGAAACCATCTTTAATTTTACTCATAATAGCAACCAATGTTGACCTAAAGTAAGATAACCAGAAAAGGATACATCCACAAATGACAGGGATCAGAAAGTTGCCGAGCTGTAAGAGAGACAGAAATTGCTGGAAGATGAAATATCTGCTTTGTTGAAGGGTAGAAGATGGATAATTGTGAATGATGAATGACTTTAAATATAAGACGCTTTCAAACATGGTCACTCACTTTTGACCAGACTTGTCTCAGGCTTACAACAGCCTGAGTACTAGAACAACTATGATTCATATAGATATGAGTATGAATATGAATACAAAGCTTTGATAGTGATTACAAGTACTTAATCTTGCTCTAGTACCTATATTAGAGTCTCAAAATGCCTGGAGTACAAGGGTAATTACAAATCCATGGAGGTGGGGGGTAGGGTTGGGGAATGTGCTAGAATATGCTAGAATATGAGTACGATTACAGACTTGTTACAAGTCTCCCTTCAACCGTCGAACGCAAGGTGGTTAAGAGTAAGGAACATGGGTCAAGGAACTGGTCTGATCAAACTATAATAAGGCTCTCTGATGGAATAATCAACTGATATTCATACTGTTCACTCGCAGCAAAAATGGATGCCACAGTTTCAGGGCAGATATTTTTCTGCTAAAATTAACAAATTTATCATATGAATAATGTATTTTTCTTATAATTACCTCTGGTTGAACGCTGAGATCTCTGAGTAAATGACCATTCCATACAAATCTCTGATCAGCCTATAAAGAGGAAAAGAAATGATCAACGTTTACTAGGAATGTTGTTACATCAATACAGGAGAACTGCAGAAATTTTGTGAGAGTATTTCATGAAAAGAAAACTAAATTAACTCCTGAATGATATAATTCATGAATGAATGATAAAATTAAAATGTACACAAAAATCAAGAGAGGACAAATAATGTCTACCTGATAGCAATGCTAGTTTGTCTGAATGTTAATTCCGCTTGTGAGGTGTTTTGTTGTCGTAATGAATTTTCTTTGTAACTTCCCCTTGACAAATGGTTGCCAGATGCCTAAGTCTGTAATAATTCTGTCTCATCACATATTTTTTACCTGTCCATGAAATCAAGTCTTCAATTCTACATTCGCATTACTAAAGCAAAGAACACCAAATCACATTCATGTCTAAGAATCTTTGCATTTTTACTTTTGTCGTAAAATCCTTACCATGATTGGCTTTTCTTTATTCTGTACTTGTAAATGACTGGAATAAGTCTCATGGACAATTCATTCTAACCTATCATCTAAGCTCCATGGCATAACTACATAGTAAGATTGTTCATCTTCTAAATACAGTCCTTTAGTGCAAAACTCTTACATATAGCGTAATAAAAAAGATGCAACTTTTTCTTAAAAAGAGTGTTCTTTTCCTTTTTCAATTAAAAAATTGACCAAGCTTAAAGGGGGACTAGGATGGTCTAATCATTAATTTGTCTCACCCGTTCCAATAAAGGCATCTGCAGGAACTCAGGACTTGTGTTATAAAGTCTTTGCATGGAATGAGTGATGTCATAGTTGTTACAAAAGTAGAAATGGTTCCAGTCCAGAGCAAATTTAAGCATAGTTTCGTACAACTGGTTATCCAGCCGCTGAAGAAAAATCAAATAGAGAAAATTATGGATGATTAAATAGTGCATCTAGTCATGTTTGCATCTAAAAGTCAAACGTTATTCAATGTGCTGTAGGGGAAACTAGATTTTATATTTTTGTTTTCATTAATGTTACAATGATGTTTATGATATTGGGAAATTCTGCTACTTTTCAAAGAAGTATGTTTTCTTTTTCTCATATCGATAGGGAAAGCCAATTATTCTCTCTAAGGGAATCACCTTCCTGCCTTTCTTGTCAGTTGTATGATCAACTTGGGGTATACAGATGGGGTGTCTGCACTTCAACCCTTAAGTTCTCGATTCCAAATTCCACCGGGACCTAGATTCTCTTGACCTAAGCGATGTTGTTCGGTGAAGTCAATCGTGAATTTGGTCATTCTTCGAACACTCATCAAAAAGACAAGGCTTGACATTTAAGCCATATTTCATCCACAAGCATCACTTGAGTATAAACTTCATTAAACTATAAACTATGCAAGGGTAAATTCTGACTTACGTATTTGTCACCCTATTACATGATTGAAATGGCAACCGAGTGAAAATTATCCAATGACTGAGTCACAACCGAGACATCAGAGATGTTGAAGCTCGATCAGAAATTCTAGAGATAATTTCTATTCTAAATTTTGTGAAGATATACTAAGTCACTGATAGGGGTTGTGAACATGTCATTTCCTTGCAAAATGTTCGAACAAGAAAATGGAAGGCTGGGTTTGGATGAATGACGATATTCCAATACCAAAATAGTGGACTCACTGAAAGATAACAAATAGTTAAGTTTGTGCAATGCAATGGTCTATATTAAAGGGTCACTTAAGGTAGAATTTACCCTATCATAGTCTAAGAAAAAAAGAAAACATTGAGTGAGGGTAATGTTTCTAAATCTCTGGAATGCTCCTTTAAGGCTAAACAAATATCTGGGGATAAAACTCTGGAACTCATTAGATATTAAAATTAAGTCAGCCTCAACCTTGAACTGTTTTTAAAAATAGATAAAAAAAAATCTATTGTCAACTTATCAATGCCAAAACTAATTTCTTACTTCCAGTTTTTACTCTATTGATTTGCAACAAATTCATTTTCTTTTTATCTTTTCTCTTCTTTTTTGATATTATTTCATTTTTGTTTTGAAGTTTTGTTCCTTTCACCAATTTCTCTCCAGTATATGTATATATTTATTATATTCAAATGGGGAAAACATTCTATAAGCATCGCACTTCTTTTCTTTCCTCCTTTACATGCATTTGTATAGCTTAAATATTGTATATATCAATTAACATGATGAATGTTTTTTTCTTTTTTCTTTGTACCTGTCTCTCTAGATTGTAGTGTTTACATATCAAAATATTCGTTTATACTTTGTGAAACATTCATGTACTGTACAAAATTGCTGGAAATAAGTTGTTGTCATTGTCAAAATTGATGATGACGATGGCACCCCAGTACAGACCTACAGTAAGTGGTTAATGTCATCCATTATTTCATAATTTCTAATAACTCGACACAATCATGTTCTTTTAACTTCATATAAAGAACACAGCAGCCTTGGAAGACATTCAATACAATTTTTTTCTTCTTGACAAATTTGAAAAGTATTGTTAACATGTCATTTTCGGGCCATAAACTTCTCACGTTTCCAATTGGCTTTGTTGTTCTCACTTTTTCTCAAAACATAAAAGTGTTAAAGCAATCCAACCTGCACTTGTAGCAGTGTGTTTCATGGTCTACAACATATCAACTTTAATTGTGTACCTAAAGTCATCCTTCATCATCCAGTAGTCAAATTCAGCTTTCAAAGCTAACTTAGACAATCTAAGTTTTACAAGTTTATCTACTGTAGATTTGAATGGATTCAAGACGGATGTGAACCAACAGATAACTACAAACCAAGACCAGAAAACATGACGATGAGAATCCATACCTGCTCTTCGTTGATATGGAGGTCTGTACGATGGTATCCCAAACATTCGGTAGCTTCCACCTTCCACAGTGATTGTCCATTGACTTCACCGACCTTTGTCTTCTTGGTAATCACCACCAAGTAGTTTCCTAGATTTATAACAAAAAGATTAACATACGACAAATGGATAATTTCTCTCCTATGTGTTTCTATGTGTTATCGATATTGCTTGAATCTTTAAGTGAGCTAAAAAATGGTTAAGTTTTGAGAAAGTACCTTCTTGAAGATTCTGCATAGGAAGTCATTCCTGAACTGTCAAGTATAAAATCAGGAATAATGATCTCTAAGAGAGACAAAATGCTCATATTTGGATAAAATGCTTACAGATGGCTGAAAACGCTTATGGGAGTTTGAACCTTTGGGATCATGTGTTAGATTTGTAGCACATATGACGGGAGGAGCTTTGGGGAGGGGGGGACAGAATAATATTGATAACTTTTGACATCCCACAAACGTCTATATTAGTATTTTAAATGCACATGGAACAATAAACTTGGACTGCTATTTGAATTTTCTATTTCCTTTCTTCAATATCTGAAATCAAATGTAATTAGTTGCCTAACTGAAATGGGAATTTAGTATCTAAGATAACACCTCCAAAGTGGCTTTAAACATCCAAGACTTAGCACTCTTTAAAGACTGTTTTGTAGACCATACATAAGACTGTTTTGTAGACCATATATAACAATTTTGAAGACCATATATAACACTGTTTTGTAGACCATACATAAGACTGTTTTATAGACTATACATAAGACTGTTTGTTGACCATACATAAGACTGTTTTGTAGACCAAACCGTTGACTGTTTTATAGACTATACATAAGACTGCTTTGTAGACCATACATAAGACTGTTTTATAGACTATACATAAGACTGTTTGTTGACCATACATAAGACTGTTTTGTAGACCAAACCGTTGACTGTTTTATAGACTATACATAAGACTGCTTTGTAGACCATACATAAGATTCTTTTGTAGACTATACATCAGCATGTTTTGTAGACCATATATAAGACTGTTTTGTAGAATATACATCAGTATGTTATGTACACCATACATAAGTATGTTTTGTAGACCATACTGTACATAAGACTGTTTTACAGACCAAACATAAGACTGTTTTGTAGACCATATATAAGACTGTTTTGTAGACCATGTATAATAATCTTCTTGGATGATGTAATCTCAGTGATTTCAGAGACTGCAGCTTGTCAGAACTAGAAAGGGCTGATATGACAGCTCTAGCTGTTGATTTGGGTGCGGCAAATTCCCACTGGATAAGCATGTGAAACAGCTTTAATGCGGCATCTCACACAGATTGTATCCTTTTGTTCAAATGTGGACTCGTTTGATGGAATCGCAAGAGAGCTCGGCTTCTCACATTATGAACTCACCTGCCAACAGACGAATGATTCCCATCAGACCACAGATGGGTCTGCTAGTGATTCCTGGAGGGAATGTTGTGCCATTCTCTGAAATTTAACGAAACACAAACAATTTCAAGAAATGTAAACAGGAAAATGTTCTACGTCCATTTACTGTTCCATCCTTGGTAATAATGAACAAGCTACTAATTAAATGAGATAAAATAAGTTAGGAAATTACTGATGTATCCAAGGAGTAAAGCAAAGATATTACTACCATGTTAACAAAGTTATTCAAGGAGTCAATCATGCTCATCTGGTAAGATTTCTAAATATTTTGCCTGAGAATGTCCTGTCTGTTGAGGAAGTTTGTGATGGAATGCTCCCTCAAATGACGCATCCTTTGAGGCTTTCCTCCTTGTAAACCAGTGAATTCATTGTTGCTTCTTATCATAAAACCACTGTGTATACCAACACAATTTCCATAAAATAAAACCCTGGTATATCTAGTCTATGTTAAACAGAAATCAAAAGCCAAAAAAGAGCTATGCAAATTCCTAATATTAGGCTATTTCCCGATACATTGTGAAACTTACCTTCAAGATAAACCTCGTTAGTCATTCGGTCAATGACCATCACCTCCTTTGTGCCTGCATCACATGCCTCAATGTAAAACTTTGCATCACTTGTGTGCCTGTAAGAAGGAAAAAGTCACTATTAATCAGTATTGTTATACGAGCGCAGGGTTCTGCATCTGGGTCGCAATGTTTAACTGGTCAGGGAGGCAAAATCTTTGAATTGCTTGCGTCTTTTAACTTTGAGAAACAACCCCAAGAACACACACTCATAACTATGCTGGCCTATGCAAAACAACAAAACACTTTCTTGAATGAACATCTTTCTTTTTATATTTAAAAAAAAACACTGTAAATTTTCTAAAGAACCAAAACTTCTTCCAATTCCACAGATGATTGAATTTGTTTGAAAACCAATTAATCATAGCAATCAACCACAAGGTACAGAGTTAACAACAATTCCATTACAGAGATTTTTATTCTAAAAATAGTCATGATGCTTTTCCATATTTCCCATGATTTGATTGGTTAATACTCCCTTATCTCCATTGTCTGGAAACATTCTTGCATCTGTAGTGCTCAATTAACACAAAGTATGTTTTTTTAACTACAATTACTTACTTTCTCTTACTTACACTTACTTTCCCCTGTGTAAAGATAGCAAATTTTGTGGTATAGGCTATCATACATGTGCGCACTCAAAGATCCAAACGTTAAGCCTTGTTGACAACACGTTTCAATAAAAAGGGATCATGGTACGAAGTTGTAGTTGAATTGTTTATATAAATATCACATAAGATTTGAATCATTGCTTTGATCACAAAAATGTTGTGCGTTGAGACAATTTATGAATTTTGTGGGAAGCTATCATCTCTGCTAATGACAAGGATTTTTCATCTCACAGTTTAGTTTGTTCTTTCTGCATTGAGTGTTGCTAAGTAATATGTGCATTCACAACACAGTAATTTCTTTGTTACAAACTTTTTCCCTTTGACCACATGCTTCGATGTGTTTTTTGTGTGTGTGTGCAACGTTCATTCATCGTCAAAAGTAGCCATTGAAGCTGGAGTAATATTCATAGACATTTAAAAAGTTGTTTACATACAGTAATGGGAAAGGGATCGAATCTGACCGAGGTTGAGTTGACTCACAGTGGTTGGGGAAAGGAAAACTTCATTCAACTTTGAATAAAATTGCATTGGGTAACTGTTGATTGTAACTAACGTCAGTGATGCATAAAAGTTGTGGGCAAGTACTAGGCCTTTAAGGGCATATTCTTGTGTTGTTGTGATCTATAGTAACATTTTCTACAAAATTTATGGAGCTCAATACAATCAGTTAAAAGTGCAATATTGTTATGCTTCAATTTTTTTCTCTAGGCACTTCTTTACTTAACATTGATTCCAACATCACTGCATATTCATAGCCTATAACATTTTTACAGGCGCTATAGATGTAAAGGGGGTGGTATGCCATATACAGTAGTATGCATTGCGTGATGTCTAGGCCAAAATATATGCCATTGATTTTTCTTTTGTGTATATTATAGGCTAGACCTATTACTATTGGCTTCCATTGTGCATAAGCCAATGTGTTGTCAGGGGTCATTACGGATAAGTATTGTATGTTCTGTACAGGTACTTTAAAGTTTAAACTGCAAGTTTTCATGTAGGACTGCAGGGACATAACTTTTTCTGTGAGAACGTAAACATTATAAACAAATTGTGTCCACGCAACTTCCTAAACTGTAGTAACAATACTGTCAATTTACTAAGTCATGTTGATCTTCAAGTTTCAGATATAATGATTGGACCCATTGCATTATTTTAAAAAAAATTACTGTGTTTGCTACCTCTGTGAAGTGGGAAACATGTATGACCAAGTTTGTAATCCAATGCATAATTTACCCATAAATCATAATCAAACCTTACTTAGACTAGTTAGCCAAGCTTTAAAAATGCATTCAAACAATTCTCCACTAACCAAAACTAGGCTGTATTAGCATGGTGACTTCGAAGTTCAGACACTTAAGACTTAAAACACCCCAAAACTAAATCTTCTGGTATAAATCATTTGAAAATATACTTCATATGGTGGGAGAATTTTGTTATAGTACGATACACGGCCAAACTTTCTTTCCTGCAAACTGTTTTCACGTTGTTTTCCAAGAAGATTCTTCGTGATTGTGGAACTGGTATTTCTTTGCTAGAGTATTGCGAAGTTCGGACACGCAACCCACAGTGGGGCGCTTGTGATAAAATTGGTGGCGCAGTTGCCCTTTCAGTAATTATAACAGACTTCATAGATCTTCGTCATTTTATTGACAAATATGTAAGTAATTTCTTGCACACGGGTCATTTTGGAGAGAAAATAGCTGTAGCTTCGTACTTTTTGGTGAAATTTGACTCTTCCTGTAGATTTTCATGGTGAAATCGTGTATTTCTTACGGTGTCCGAACTTCGCAGTATGCCGAACTTCGCAATACTGACTATACTACATAGAATTTGTGATATATAGTCTAGACTAAGCATAACCTTGGTAAAAGTAAGAGCCAAGGGATATGATCATTTGGCCTATGCACCTTTGGCCTAGGCCTAACTATGTCAGTATTGTACAGGTGGTCTTGCCTACGCCTAACTAACCTAGATGTATTTCTCTTTAGTATTTCGCGAAACTAGGTTTAACGTTAGTAATACGCACTAAGCCATTTCCTTACTTCAGAAAATGGCAAAAAGTGGCCTAAGCGCCAGATTCTGCAAACAGTCTGAGAATATTTGTGGTATAAGATAGCAACAAAAGTCACTGGAATTGATACTTATCTTATTTAAAGTTGAAGTATTACAGATATACTCACAAAATGTAAGTTTCATGAACACCACGGCCGTGACCAGACGTGTCGTCCATTTTGCCAAACATCAATGAATTGACCTATACATAAATGCTACGTCTATACGTACCAAAGAACTAAACTTATATGGTATGTACCAAAAGCAGTATGCTACTGTGAGGTAAACAGCCGAAAATCAATGGCAGGTTTATGTTACATGAACATCTTGATGAACGAATACCCCGAACATATGTTACCCTGTCTCAGTGACGTGCACAGGTTTCAAAGGTGGGGAACGGGAACTTAAATTCTTAGTTTTCCCTGCCTGACTAATGAAGGGGCATGAGCCTTTATGGAAGGGCCAGAGGTGTATTCAAGTGGTGTGGCCTTGAGGTCGTTGAAGCCGACTCCAGTCATGATAATATAAGGGGGTTTGGCAGGGGAGGTCATTCCCGGAATAAGAAAGTTGAGAATGTAAAAAGCGCATTCCGAGGCATATTTAGATAATAAATTAGGTTTATATTTACACTATAAATTATGTCTATCTAATTAGATGTAAACGTATAGGCTGTGCTAACAAATTTTGTAGAAATTTTGTGTTTTTTGAAAGGGACGTGTACAACCAAGGGCGGCGGAACCGGGGGGGGCACAGGGGGCACGTGCCCCCCCCCCCACACTTTTCCTCAGGTTAAAAATGTGCCCTTTTTCTACATAAAAATTGAGGTGTCTCAAGTTAGCAAGAGGCCAGGGAACCAGAATGAACACTCGGGAAGGGCCGTTTAAGGCCATCTGAGGGGTTTGTAAAACCAAAAATTTTCTTGTACGCTCCGCGCCAACCGATGGTTGCGCTCCGCTCAGATAGTCGTGCATACAACTTTGCAAATTTTTGATGTCGGTGCCCCCCCCCCCGATTGAAAGTGCTTCCGCCGCCCTTGTGTACAACGTACCCCCCCCCCCGAGCATCGTCAAAGTGAGTCGATCCTGGGCCCAGAGGAGTGGCTTTTAAGTCTTCCCGAATGAATGTAGAAAAACTCCCTTTTTACACAATGTGTAAGCACAAGTTCCTAAATCCGCCGGCCCTTCCATAAAGGTTGACGCCTCTTACTAAATCAGTAAGACGTTTTACCAAGTACTGACCTTTTGACATCACAGGATGAAGTCTACCATAAACGAAACTGACAGCCCTATAGCTGATCTGCCTTTTAAACCCTGTATCTCACACACGGCGGAGCGCGATTTTCCTTTGGTATTTGGGGAACGTTTTTGTTTTTAAAGTATCCGGGGTACCTGAGCATATGGTAAATATGTTGGGGTCTGAATTCCCCAATTGACGTAGGTAGGACCATGCTGGTCTTCATTGAAGGATATCCTCTGTCCTAACAGACAGGTCAAAATTGAACGAGTAGAGGAAAGTATGATGAAGAATGTTGGTGAGGAAATTTTCGAAAATTCCGACACAGTTAATTTATTGGTGTACAAATATTAAAACCTCTTATAATGGCTTTTACAAAATTTCGTTGAAGGAACAGAAAAATAGCAGATATTTCCGATATCAGGTATATCGAAACCGAACACTTCACTCATAGGCGTAGGTCCCGTAGGAGGCGGGGGCTGCAGCCCCCCCAATTGTTTTCCCATTTTTTTCGCGCACCTACTGAAAGAAAAATAAATAGCAATGAATAGCTCAAAATGATCTCCTTGGTAATTTAAATAAAGTTCTAAGCTTGGCCGACATTACTACTGTAAAAGAGAGTTTTGACATAAATGGATCTGTATGCTTTTTCTCGATCTTTATAAGACATTTGGTTGTTTACATTAGCATCCGGCGGTATACTGTGCAACTTTCACGGACCGTAAGGTACACGATGCCATACATTGTAATGACCGATCTTGCCTATATGATATTGGCATCGACATGTTGAATGCGCGAAAATTTTTGGCTTTTTTTCGGGCAAGTCATTACAGCCCCCAAATCCAATCTGGCTCCTACGCCTTTGACTACACACATTGACAGTTTTTGAGGCTGTTCATCGTGGAACATGCATTTCAATGCTCATTGATATGATGTTATATCTGCTCTTTGCTTTACAAATTCGAACAGGCGTGTAGCGAGTAATTGCCAAGGGAGGGCGAAGCCTGTAGGCAAACTATCTAAGCGAAGCGCCACCATGAGTTGGCGCGAAGCGTACAAGAAAAATTTTGGCCGAAAATGCCTCCCAGATCGCTGGAAATGACACTTCCCAGGCCTTGTAAGTTGCATCTAAGCATTGTCTATTTTGAAATTACTAGCGATGTCATAAAGAAAATTTGCTCGGGGGGGGGGGCGGTCGCCCCCTTCCCGAAATGCGTTATGTTCCCCGACGACTCGGTCGAGTTCAAGTACATTAGTGAGAGAGGAAAAACGGAAACGTCAAAAATGGAGTTGTCGGGGTAAGGGGTAGGGTGAGGCGCACACCCCCTCCGTAATCCTTGATCTGTCACTGGCTACCCTGTGTATATAATAGGGATCTTTCTCTTCCCGAGGTCTTGGCTATCTTCTACTCCCTCCTTTTCTCCTTTTTCTCTCTTTTTTCTTTTTCTTTTCCCTTCCTTCCTCTCCTCCTTTTCTTTTTCCCCTCCTTTTCCCTTTTTTCTTCTCTTTTTTTTCTCTCCTCTTTTCCTTACCCGGGGGGCGCGCGCCCCCAACGCCCCCCCCTGGATACGCACCTGATGATGACCCGGGCCGGGAAGTGGTTTATACCACCGTAAATAATTGAAGCCCTTGCAATGGTCGACGCAAATTCCTAAAACTGTATCTACGGTAGCTAACAAGGGCCATCACGATCTTCATTAAATGTTTAGCTCTATGCGCATTCAGAAAAATATACGGCTCTGTGAGCATTGACGTAGTAGCGCAATCTTCTTTCTTCTTTTGCGGCGCACGGCAAGTTAAAACACGTATATCATTTACAAAAAAACATAAAGTAATATAGAAAAAGGTGCACAAACATGCAAAAAAACAGTAAATATCATCTTACTTTATATACATACTTTTGAAATTGAGTTAAAGGCCAGATATCGTGATTTTTGGTGGGGGCGTACAATTAATTCACTACCCATGCGCGGTTATTGGACAACCAAGCTCGGAAAACCGTTGCCGAAAAGTTTCTTTAGACGGTGTGCGACTAAATTTTTACCGACCAATTCTTCACAGCCCAAAAGTAAAGTTCCAACGTGATAGCGTAGTATTTTCTTCTTATTATTTTCTTCTTCTAATCATTCATCAAAACAATGAGTTTCTGTACATGTTGACAATTTTTTTCTTTGCTCTTTTTTTCTTTTCTTTGCTCTATTTTTTTTTGTTTTTGGCTCTTTCTTTTCTTAGGTCTTTGCGTTTTTCTTTACTCTCAAGTTGTTGTGGTGACACGAACTGAGCAGGGTCTGACGAAATTCTTTTATGATAAAATTAGGGGTGTGGTCTAAGTACGTTGAAGTCGACTCCAATGTATGTGTCCTTCCCAGATAAATAAAATGGAGGATTCTGAGGCACAATTGGGGTATAAATTACTATTTATAATTAGGTCTAAACGGCTGGTTTGTGGTGTTGAGGGGGATGGGTTGGGTGTAGATCTACCCCCCCCCCGACCCTGACACCCCTTGGACCCACAATTGGCAATGCAATATTTAATAATATTACAGAACCTTCAAGCTACGGTGGGTTTTGGTTGATATGCACATTTGTCATACAGAGAGAAATAAAACTATGAAGACAGGCGAGCGTTTATGTTAATTACAACATTTTATAAGTGATATGTAATAAAATAAGGAAACTATAAGCTACTGTTTGGGTTCAAGAATTTCTTTCCTACAAATTAGATGGTAGGATTTTGAAAATGACATATTTAAGTGCACAAATTCATGTTACATTTTGATAATGCCAATGTAGCCATTGGATTTTCGAAAAACAATTTCGGGAGATACGTTTCCGTAGAAACCAAATAACTACCGAATTAGTGGGTACACATAAACCTAAAACATTGGTTTATTGTTACGAATAACAACTCGCTTGGCGTGCTAAATGTTGACACTATGTGCTTTGTTAAAATTATGATGTGTAGGCCTACCTACATTATCAGTACCGAGAACATTTAAGAAGGGTGTCCAATTGACCGTGCTCCAAGGATATGAACCTGCACGCCATGTAAGCCCGGAATCCTACGCATGACATCAACGCCTATGATTTTATAGTAAGAATAAAGTTAGGCTAGGAAGTAGTACTAGCGGTATCAGACTATAGCCTCACGTTAAGTTTTACATTCCGTACAGCGCTTACACCGGCAGTGTTGAGGGTATTACCTGCAGAATAACTATTTGAATTCAGCAAACGTCTACCTCAAATTGATTCTGTATAATTATTACTAATGTCATGGTACTGGGGAAAATCATCATCACTGCACTATCACTAAACGTTTGTGACATCATGTGTTGGATTTTGGGCCTAGGTCTGCAGATTTGACACCGCCCGGTACAGTACCTGTTGTATTTCTGGTGTTGTTTTATTTGGCATCAGTAATGGAGAGGAAGGATGGGGAGGTAGTGATTGATGTATGAAATATGATATTAATAGACTCTTTTCATCAGAGTCATCATTTCCCTAGGTGTTGTACCTTTTGCCTTCGATGCTCACTTGGATCAATTGTTTTTACCCTGGGTAATACTCTATGTTTGGTAAAGTTAGTACTGACCAAATGCAACAGCTGTTTCAAGTTCCATGGAAACTACAATGTTCACAATAAGATATAACAAAGTAGTACTTTGTTTCTTTCACACTGTTTTAATCCATTACATTCCATTAACATCCTCTCTGATACAATGAAAACACAATATTCACAACAATTGCAAACACAAACTAACTTTAATGACGATAGGAAATTTTAGCTTGAACAAGGAATGTTTCATAACGACCATGCATATCGTACAAGAATAGATCACAAGATAAGAACGTTAGTTTATGATTCGAAACTGGTTATACAAACAAAAACAGTTTGTGAATCATTTAGTCATGTTTTAAAAGATAGAACACTGTGATTCATCAATGGTACAACATATTTCTTAAATTGGCACTTGTGATTTACTCTAGCAAAAACACAGAGAATCAGTAGAAAACCTTGCAGGCTAGATTCATTTAAAGCAGACACTTTCAGTGCTATGTTTAAAATAAATAATAAACACCCACAGACCCCCCCCTTCCCCTCACAGTAACTTGGATTGCTGGGCAAGTACCATGCATTAGAGAGAGGGGTCTAGGAATCTTTTCATTTTGGAGAAACTTTGAAAAGTCTGCAAACTTGACCTACCACATGTATTTGAATATTTCAGCTAGATACTTCCTGGCTCATAAAAAACTGGTCTCTACAGTTAACTCTGGACATCAATTACTTTACAGCAGCAATTGCTACAGAGGTTGCTCTACAATACAAATAAAACAATGACACACTCTTTGTTAAATACAACTAGGCAATGAGCAGCTAAAAACTTACTCATATGATCCCCAACCACACACACAAACAATTCAAAAACCAGGAAGCCAGATAGCTTTGTGATTCCTTGCCAGGTACGTTTTGTTGAAGACCTTTCGAGCCCTTCACAGAACTAGATTAAACTGAATTTGACCAAACTATGTTCACCAAACGAAAAATCATAGCATTGGAGAAGTCACAGAATAATTGTAGTTTTAAGTTTGGAGTTATGTTTAAAAGGTTTTCAGACTTTGATGCCTGTTGACCCCACAATGACCTTTGACATCCACCAATTTCAATAGGATTCTTTTACATAACAAACTGAATCTGCATAGCAAGTATGAAGTTCGACAAAGATGTACCTTCTGAGTTATTGCGTTCACAAAGTTTTCAGACCTATACAGTCTATAGGAATGATAACAAACCTGGAACCTTTTCCGATTTGTACCAATGTACCGTTTTGAGTTTGGCTGTCAATATTTCAGACATTTTGTAGCTGATCCTTGTGAGTGTTACCCAAACTAAGATTGCAGCTGATCAAAACAACACGCCTTTCTAACTTTTCGCACAAAGTGATGATTCATTAGCGAGAATGAAGAGTTTACAGGCTGGACACATATCACAGCTAACACATAAAATGGAAATCAAAAAGTAATAGTAATAATAATAATCAGCAGTTACTTTTACGACTCTTAAGCGACCACAAATGTGGGAGAAACCCGCAAGGGCTTCTTGATTACAACTAACCCGCCGGGTGGCTTCCAATTCAATTTTTAACTCAAATTTGGAATCTTTTCAATTTAGAACGTCATTTCTGATGGGAAAACCATAAGATTACTCTTGGATGGACACCCACGTTTACTATGACTTGGCTGGGCCTCGAACCCGGGACCTCCCGATTGCTAAGCCTCATTTCTTCAAATGCCAATGGTAATGAAAACTTGACTAGCTATGCCTATGAAATACACTTGGGTTTTGGTCGTTCATGTAAAGCAAATTTACAAGGTTCAAAATGATGCCACCTTCAAGCACAAGCTTTCCTTCATATTGCCGTATCTCCTGTCATTGCTGCTGGTGGGTTCCGGCGGGGAAAGAGACCCATCTCCTCCTAATGAACTGTGATATCAAGACATTCATCGAAAATGACCGCCCATGAGCAGACTCAACTTAAAGTCTCTGTGACTCATTTGAAATTAAATTTAACTTTAACTAAATATCTCATCTTGATTTGGTCGGTATTGTAGACGACAAACTCGTTGTAATTCAGTGTATATCCGTTCGGGTTTGCAACTCCGGTTGGAGCTCCTTTGCCGAGAGGGACGACTGTTCCATCAGACCTGAAATGACGAAAGATCAACACCAGTCATGATTATTTGTGGTTTATCAGTAAAAATGAAAGGTAGTCTTTTCTTTTCTGAATAATATTAGCAGTCTTTTACAGTTAGAAGCTATGATAGCAAACATTGAAAGAAGAAGAAAAAAGCAAATCTTGAATAAATTAAGGGGACACCAACCCAACTATCATGTTTTGCTTATATATGACAAAGATCTCTGTGAAGAACAACTCCCCTCACACAGCTAAGAAAAAAACCTTGTTTGGTTTCGTTAATCTGTGATAGTCATGGTGGTTTTACACTGTGTTAGCTAGTGAGAATGTGGCTGGTAACAAATTTCCATGAACAATCGATAATTCGCTTTGTTTCTTACTTTTTGTAAATACAATTGGAAAGAGATGTTTTGGTACTTTTACCCTCATTTATTATGTTGCTAGTCTAAAATAGCTCAGAGAGGCTCCCGGAAGTTTTCAATCCGGACCGAATAAAATACAGGGGAAAAAAAAGCTAAAATGGGAGCATAATCTTGCCCTTAGAGGGTATGTTAGTCCTTGAGGCATTAAGTTTGAACATTCTATCCTGAACATAGCTCAATGTAGGAATAGGCAGATTTTGATTCTCTCTGGCCTTGTTCTCTAACCAATGTTTCTCTCTGGCCCTCGTAGAAAATTAACCGACAACCTCTGATTAGCATTTCAGCCGTACTTACATGGTGAAGTCTGCACTTGCATCGGGGGCATATTTCCCCAAACCCATCACACTGTCCTTTCCAGTCGGTAAACTGTCGGCCTTGTAATCCGCTGCTAAGAGCTTGTTCGCATTCCCTAAGGCAACCTTAAACAGGGGGAGATGAAAAAGAATGTCTCATTTTGAACATATGAGCAAGGAGGCCAGTTAGAGGAATTTTTTTGTTTTGCTTAGCTACTATTTCTCATACAGTGATGGTGTACTTCAGGCAAGTGGCTTTTCAAAATGGTGGAGCTTGTGGTGCTTCAAAATTGCATAAAATCTCATTTGTCTTGAAGGTGAAAACAAAAGAATATATATGATAATCTGAGATATATGGAGATTTTTTTAAAAGTCATGCAGAATAATTGTTTACAGATATAGAAACTCATTTCTTTAAATTAAAAATTGAGAAAAACTTACAACACTGACCTAGTTTGAAAAGTATGACCTACCTCACTCAACAAGGCCACACCGACGTTCTTAGATGGTGTCGCAAAGCAGTAGTTGCAAGACTTAGATGACATGTCAGCAAAATATACGCCTTTGCCAAACTGGAGGAGAAAGACAAATATTTATTAACAAACCAACAACAGAATTAATATGATATCCAAGAACCTTCCAAGCTTCTAAGAACTTAGTATTTTTAATGACTGTTCTACAAAAAAAATTAAAAGTTTTGAGTTAAACAATTTTAAAAGTGGATGAAAACTAAGACAAAATAAGAGCGTTTCATTGCCTGGATTGATTCACATTAAGACTGACAAAATCATTAATTCAATCTAATCCTAATCACTGTAATCACAACTCCCGTAATCACAATCCATGTAATCACAACGGATGTAATCGCAGGCCATGTAATCACAGTGGATGTAGTTGTCGGTCATGTAATCACAAGTCCTGTAATCACAAGTCCTGTAGTCACTGTGGATGTAATCACAATCCATGTAATCACAACGGATGTAATCGCAGACCGTGTAATCACAGTGGATGTAATTGTCGGTCATGTAATCACAAGTCCTGTAATCACCGTGGATGTAATCGCAATTCCTGTAATCACAATGGATGTATTGCAGGTCATGTAATCACAGTGAATGTGATTGTAAGTCGTGTAATCACAAGTATTGTAACCACAGTGGATGTAATCGCAATTCCTGTAATCGCAATTCCTGTAATCGCAATTCCTGTAATCACAATGACTGTAATCACAATGACTAAGATGACAGTTCACCTTCAAGTTACAATGAATAAAGCATTACTATTCCTTTAAAAAGTCAATCTGTATGGACATAAATTATTTGGCCAAAGTTGGACCGTAATAAAATTTCTGAATTAGAGTGAAATTCTTCAACTTCTCCCCCCTTTGCTACTTATGTGACTTTCCAATGCAACCTACATTGACAGACAGCATGAAACACGGAATCTATGCAGCCAAATGGCTTTTGTTCCTTTCTACAGATCGGCCTCGAAAATGACCGCAATTAGAATCCGTTGGTACGTTTGCGAACGATTGTCCATGAATGTTAGCACAGGAAACAATGTAACCTTCCAACCCATGCCTTCACCTATCACCTTCCATAGCCCCTCCCCCATTATAAAGTAATAAATACTATACACCTTAGTATTTGAGTTAAAATACTGATCCATATTTACCATTTGCACCATGGTAGCTCACTTTAAATTTATTGGGGAAAACTTTGTTTTTGGGGGATATTTGTTAACTTGTTTCATCTGTCAACACACCTCATTCACCGACAAATGTCTAAGTAAAAGAAAAATAACAAATGCACAAATCCTATCTAATTAAAATGCAGAGACTGTAGCCCTAACCATGTATCCCGTAACGGGTGCCTCTGGGGGTGCAATCTTTAATCCTTGGCCCAGGATTCCTGCCCAGTTTGTCAGTCTGGATCCATGCCAGAGGAGTTTCCTGAGAAGATTGAGATGGAAAAAAAAAAAAAATCTTTAGCAACAATATAGACTAAACTGGTTTAGCTCAATTTCAGTTCAAGAAACTTGTAACTGATTAAAACATGATACCGTTATTAAAAGCAAACTTTTTGGAAAGATAGAAACTGATCAAATAGAACACACAAGAAAACAATAACCCAAGTCAACAAATGATGCTACAATAGTCAGTTATATTAAACCAGTTTCATACTATGTTTAACATTTGCATGTTATCAATTAGTGATGACTTGTTTTGCTTATCATACTTTGGAATGAAGCTTGAAATTATCAAACGAAACATACTGGTTTGCTATGTGATCATTTTAGTGACTGATAACGTTAAAACATGATTCAAACGCAAGACAAAAGAGCTTATTTTAGATTTTATTAGACAGAGGAATTTTCAGTGTTGTACGGCCCAAGTCTAATGCAAGATGAAGCCTTATGGCACTTTGTTAAAAGTAGGACGCTGAGTGGGCTGCAGTATCCTGCAGCCAGGCTGTGTGGGATGCAAGCTTTTGTGCCGAGATAATCTCTTTTGGTTGATGATATTTGATTCAGCCTTGCTGCAGAAGAATTAGCAGCTGCTGCAGCTTTTCATATTGAAAGTTAATAAACTGCAATATTTTATATCTTAATTAAAGGTAAAAACTTTTTTCAAACTGACCTGTTGTTGAGTTTTTTGAAAGCGGCCGTTTCCCCGTCTTTGTCTACTTCAAAGAGATCCATTACTTGCATGGTGTATTGGTTGTGAGTAGCTGCATGGGTGTTTGTGAGGTATTCTTGAACCATCTGCAAGGTACATGAGACAAAAGTGGATGAAAGGATCTGATTCATTTTCCGATTTTTTTTTTGTCTTCTCCAAAGACAGCTGGCGTTTGTATTTCAAGTGCTCTGTTTCGCATCTGACTATATCAACATGGCATAATGAACAATTGATAAAACTAGAAATTTGAAAACAAAGGATTTTGAAGACAAAAAAAAGGCTTCCAATTTCAAGAAAGATCTCAAATTGAAATTCCCAATCAATCATTACTCATCTTATTGAGCCTTCAGTGGCAGATGTTGTGGCCTAGGGACCAAGTCTACTCCCCTTTGAAAAATGATTGATTACATGAATAAGGGAGCTTAGTCGCAAATGGTGCACTATATTTTGCAACTTTTGCAATAATGATTAATGTTCAAGATTCGTCCACCATATTTCTTTCCACAAATATCAACAATTTCTTTTCAATGCATTTTTTTCAAACTACCCTCCAAAATTTATGGCTAACTGTTCAAAGGTCAAAAATCCCCACTTTGAATGCCATGAGTCTGCACAAGGATTTTCCTTGATTGGATCAAGAGTTCGGATTGTTTCGAGGTACCATCTCACTTGATTCTCTCACGGAATCTTACATGATGATAACCTGAGTTCACCCCGAGATTTTTGTCAGTTTATCTATATCCAGTTGGATCAAGAATCGGATCTTTCTTAGATTCTCTGAAGGAATCTTATAAGATGATAACCTACCTTGAATTCATCCTGAGATTTCTCGACTGGTTCTAATTTGCATTTCAATGCATGGTACTGTCTGTCTATTGGATGTTCATTCACTGTAGACTCCTCCTTCAAGGCAGTCATGGCGATCTGAATATCACCGAGGGCCTAAGTGGGAGAAAAAAATAGTAAACAAAATAAAAATTTCAGTAAGTAATGGAGGTTTCTTTATTAGTGTTAATATCATTCAATACTATAATTCCAACAAAAAAATCCAAAAAGCTTTCATTGCCTTTGCTTTCGCATGTCAAGTTAAGGCAATAAAATAAATTAAAAAATAAATAAATAAAACAAAAAATTAAAACAAAATATAAATAAATAAAATATCTGAAGATTTAAAACATTTGTTTTCGACACTAATTTGAATGTGTCAGTGAGAGAGTTTTTTTAGAAATCTATTGTATTAAGTATTTACTATTTTATTACTGTTCATATCATTTATCCAATAGGGTAGGGTGTTCATAGTTTGACCAATTACAATATTACAATCTTGGACAAAATTGTCATAGGAGGAGGTAACTTTTTTTACATTCTTCCAAACTACAAGTTGCTACTACTACAAACATATCAACACTGCTGGCTTCATTAGTAATTAATAAAATACTTCACAAGTAATGTCATATGTTCAAACTCATCACTTTTTTTAAAAACTTTTTTTAACACCTGTTAAAAAATGTCTTTGAATTGAATATGGTAAGAGGTAACTCTTACCATATTCAATTCCAAGACATTTTTTAACAGGTGTTAAAAAAAGTTTTTAAAAAAAGGTAAGAGGTAACTCTTACCTCCAACAGAGTAATCTTGTCCTTGAGGTCATCTCTAGTTCTAATGATTGGTGGTCGCTGCATTCTAGAATGATGATAAAGAAAATAACGGAATAACAAAGTCTGTTGTCTGAGATTAAAGGTAAAAAATATTGCAATTTTACGTTTAACTTAAATTGTTAACTTTGTCATACCCTTGTAACTGATAAGCCATTAAGACTGAAAACTGGACTGTTTGAGAAATATGTGCAGGGTCAGGGAAGTTAATTCACAGGCCCTTATGTAATGAATGCCAAATTAAACAAAAGTCTGTTATTTAAGAGATTTTAATAAAATCTATCAGCTTTTCCCATAGCCAAAAATATGGTTTATCAATTAGCTGGTCCAAAATTTAATTTTTCCATTTCTTTTACACTTTATAAGTTTAGAAGACTAATATTACCTAAATAACTAATATTACCTTAATTACTAATATTACCTACCTACCTAATATTACCTATATAACTAATATTACCTATATAACTAATATTACTTATATAAGTAACTAATATTACCTATATAACTAACTAATATTACTTATATAACTAACTAATATTACCTATAAAACTGTTATTTTATCCATCAATATGTTATTATTTCCTATACTGCTAAATATCATTAGCTTTATTACTATATATTCATTATTTTATCATTTACTAACTACCATACAACCTCAAATGACCTGCACACGTTATATCTCACTACGACGTGTAGGTAAACATAACTTTGCTCCAGAAAAACCTCATCAAATAACTTAAAAGTGTTTACTCACCCAAAGTTATGAGGAATCCTGGTGTAAAACTCGTCGCATGCCTGGACCAGTGCCCTGCCAAAGTCCCCCTTTTCGTGACACTTTTCGATCTTCTTGAGGGCAGCGTACCCTGCCTTGATCTGCTTATCGGTCAATTTCCCGAGCGGTGCCTTCTGTGCGTCGTATTTCATCTCCACCACCATATCCTCCATGGCTTGGATATTGCAGATGAGGGTGATCAGTTCCTGAAGACCAAAGTAGAATTTACTGCTCATCTTGTCTCGTTAAAAATAGTACTTATATAGCGCGTTCATCAGCAACGCTGCTCGAAGCGCTTTACATGAATAGAAACAATTAATATACAGGAAACATTTAAAATACGGGAAACATTCAAAAGCAAAAATATCGCCTAAAAGGTATATACCATAAAACTTATAATAGGATAGAAAAATACATTGAAGCTATGGCGATACAAAAATACTGTACAGTTCAAACATCAAAGGCAATTCTAAAATAATAAGTTTTCAATGATGTTTTAAAACTGGCAAGCTTGCGCAGGTACGTATTGAATTCGGCGAGACATTCCATAGCTTGGTTGCACAAACTGAAAATACCTTGTCCCCAGTTATTTTCTTTGTTCTCATTTCTTGAAGCAGTCCCTGTGATGATGAACGTAATGATCGGCTGGGAACATAGGGCGCCAGGAGATCGCCGATGTAGTCGAGGCCATGTAGAGCTTTATGTTGTTAGAGCTTTATGAGTTAATGTTGTTACTCAAGTTTAACATTTTCCATGCGTTAGGAAGCCAACAGACGCTCATTTGTAACGCTATTGATGTGATGATCATAGAAGAACACCAGCTGAAAATTATCCGTTCTCTTTTTGATAAGTGTTCGGAGAGTAATGAGGCAGGGGTGTAAATTTAGCATCTATTCCTGCTCGCAACTTCCCGACCAAAAATTTTCTTGGCTAAAAAAGAGTGCCAATAATTTGACTGCAACTCAAATTTGCTTTAAATCTTTCTAGTAAAGAAGACTTTGAAAGAACTGTTACTAAAGATCTTTGTGCAAGATCATCAAACCATTTATGGTGAATATATTACTTCTAATTGTAACTGTCATGATCAATTCCACACAGGTTTAGGTCAAAGGTCATAAGGCTCACCTGAACCCTCTTGTCCAACTTTGAATCCGGTTTCGGCTTTTCTGGCTTCTCACCAGCGTCAGTTTTATCTTTGGCTTCGTCCTGTGAAGAAGATGTACATTATTAATCCAATCTTCAAATGAAGTAGTAACAAATAGAAATAGAAATAGTAAAAACAATTGTGAAGAACAGAACCAAGACTTTTAGCTATCACTTTTGAAGTTAAATTAAACACAAAAATGCAATTAAACTCCCAAATACAAACTTTCACACAACATGCCTGTCATGGAATAAATATTCAAAGCAACTTGTGGCAAACCAGAGACAATTACAATACATCATGACAGATATAGTTTCCATATCAAAATCATCCTGACTACTTTCCTTTTTTCTTTAAGGTAGAGACTTAGAGAGGTCAGAGGGGCTTACCTTTGCACTATAGTCCATCTTTAACAGGTCATACTTTCCCTGGACTTTACTAAATTTGCTTTTTTCGCTCCACTCGTTTCTCGTTTTATCCCAGAATTTATTGATGAAAGTTTCCTTGGCTTTTGCCAGATCGGTGCCACAGCTGATTAGGTTATTCTGTCCTTTCATACCGACTGTAAAATAAAGGGGAAAACAACTTAGATCTTGAATGAGAAATCAGGTGTGCTAAAGGGTCGAAAAGGCGAAAGAAGGGGTAGGGAGTGAGGTAAGGAAGGTTGCTTAACATAATAAGATCACCTATAATAAAAGTATGAAATATTGCCAGAATGGCTATGGGGTTAAAGGTGAACAGAATAATTAGGACAAATAATTATTTTTGGTCCTGTAAAGAGGGAACTTGACCTTAACATCCTGGTAAAAGTTGAATTCAATTCCTGCATACAAATTTCAAGACAATTTTAAATTTTAACAAAATTTAACAAAAACAAACCAAAAATCAAACAGAAAATAAGTGTCCAATGTCACAGATGCATATAAACATAATAAGGTTTATTTTCTCTTTATATTTTACTTTAGTCTTTTGAACTTGCATTTTGGTATAGTTCCAACTTTTACTACAGGTGCAGCCAGGCAATAGGACAGTGCCCAAGGGCCCAGAGAAGAAAGCCAACCTCCATATCAAATCCCATATTTGGTACACTTATAAGTTGCATATAAGTTTCATACCAACATACCAACACTGTGGTCCTTATCCATGTTAGATGGGTTTTTAGTACAAGGTTATAACAGAAGAAAGAGAAAATATATCTTGACATTTTACCCAAGGAGAGGAATCAAGGACCCCCGGACTGTTAGTCCACCCTGCTGTATTCATTTCTTGCGTATTTACATTCGGGTCAAATCACAGATGGCTGTTGCTGCACCAGCTTCAAAAATTCCCAAATTTATCGTATGCTTGGCACAATGTCAAATAAGCATATTCTGAACATTTCAGTTACATTGCTTCAATATCGGCCGAATTATCACACTTTGAAATTCCGCAATTTGTCGCCACCGTGGCAATTCCTTGATATTTGAGGTCTCATTTCTCAGCAATTAAACATCCTACTACCTTTTTATTACAGAAGCCTATAGAGTCGATCCCATAGAAAAAGAATATAAAAAAGGTAGGCTATAAAAACATTGTCTTGTGGAGTTAGGTCCCCTAATAGTGTCAAAATTTTTGATTATGGTATTTTTCACCATTAAAAAAATGTGCTATTTTTAGTGTCAAAACCCTCCTAAACCATTGCTTCAGGGTACTTGATTCATTCAGAGGTTATTATGTCTAGTACAAACCATACAAAATAATGATTACAATGCTATAATCTTATAATATATTTGAAATTTACAAAGTGTTTCCCTTGGACTACAGAAAACCAACTAACCTCGACCCCATCGGAACCAAACATGGAATTCTTTCTTGACATCTCCCTCTAAGAGTTGCAGTAGGTAGTACTTGTTGTTATTATTGGCTAAGTTAGTCTGAAAATGGAGAATTCACATCAAGAAAAAATTGTGACCAACTAGTGAATTATTGCAATTAATGAAAGAAACAAAGGCAAATAGAAATTATTGAGGAAGGTTTTATACCTTATCTTACACCTACGTATTTTAACATGTAAACATTGTCAGTGGAGAATAGAAATCATTTATAATAGCATCCAATATGTAATTTCTTGAAAATCGCGATACACGAGGGTAAAAAATTTTTTCCGGGTACCTGGTTCCCGATTTTTGGTTCCGTGTAAACACTTTAATCTAGCCTAACCATCTGTTTATTAGCTAAAATTGTGATGCAGTTATAAGATAGCCATGGAACACTTTCGTTATTGCTGTTATCTTCGACATGGTAGCCTAACACCACACTAGGTCAATGGGAAAATCTTGCCTAACTATCGGTTAGCAAAAAAAAAACACACTTTGCGTAGGATTTGGGTAATAAGTTTGGACCGGGGAAGTATCGCGTCGGGCAGGTACCCGGATACCCCTTGCAAACACTAATCATTATTTGCTTAGAGAGTTAATCATGTCCATTTGCTGGTCTTTTCTTTAAAATATATGGCAGTTAGAAATAAATAATGCATTAATTCTAACTTTGTTATAATATTCTACCTGGTTCAACATTGCATCATACACATCTTGCCCTTCTTGGAAAACATGCGATTTGCCCTGCATCTGTAGGCATTCCGGATCTACAGGTGCTGCGTGACCGGTCAATCGGACGGTCTTGATATCTGGAATACATCGCAAAAGAAATATGAAAAGAGAAAAATGCAGAAATATTAGAACATGACAGCCAATAGATGTTTAAAGGAATCCTATGAATGACTCTGCTAACAAAGTATGTTAAATGGATACTCCAGTGACATTATCATGTAACACTTGCATAGGAGAGAACAACATTTTACACTAATATTTGAAAACTTCCATCTTGTTCCTAACGCTAGATATTGTTGTTTGAATGTAACTAAACTATTTTTACAAGATTAATCCTCCCTTACTCCAGCAAATTCATGGCCTGATAAGTCAAGATGACAGATGTTCTTGAAAAGGTTAACTTTCCTAATATAATATTACGATTTGTCCCCGATGTGCCACATTTGAAATATTCACTTAGCTGTTCAATATTCCCTGTGTTTAAATATTTCATCGATAGGCTACTTGTTTGTAAGTAATATTAATTATTTTCTCAGTGACTAAATGGTTTTGTACATGATAGAGGAACAAATCTTACTGAATAAATCAAGGATATTGCAAAGTTAAGTCAATCCTCAAGGAACAGTACAAAGTAAAAGAAAAGAAATTTGATCAAAAAATGATGAAAATAACAGTAAATTGAGACCTGATTTTGCAGCTTTGCTAGGTTTGGTATCCGCATCTCCACTTTCCTGGATGGCTCTCTTCTTTCCTCCTCTCGCAGATTTCGCAGATAATTGTGACGGCTCACCAGCAGCCGAGGATTGCGACTCTTCGATTGATGGAATGACTTCCTCCTCGGGAGGCGTAAAATCTGGAGGAAAAAAAACAAAAAACAAAGAAAAACAAACAAAGGTCAGAGTAGTAAAGCTATTGTCTTAATATTAACCTGTCTTCTCCCAACCCACACAAATCTGGAGACAAGGTTCAATGTAAGCTAGTCTATTTAAAAGGATTTTCTGTTGACAAAACAATGTGAAACTTATATTCCAGCAAAAAATACTCCCTCCACACTACTAGTTGAGAACACTGTCTCAAATCTAGCCCCCCACTCGAGATATGATTGAACAGTGTGGAAAACATTATTTTTTTCCTTCAATGTACAGTTAGTTTTACATTGTTCGCCGCCGGAATATGCCTTTAAATGGTTTACATAACTCACATTTAAGTAACAAAGGGTTCTATCCAAATAGATCCCTTATTTAGACTAGAGTGGGTCTAAATGGTTTACATAACTCACATTTAAGTAACAAAGGGTCCCATCCACATAGATCTCTTATTTAGACTAGAGTGGGTCTAAACAGTTTACATAACTCACATTTAAGTACCTAAGGATTTTATCCACATAGATCCCTTATTTGGACTAGAGTGGGTCTAAAAGGTTTACATAACTCACATTTAAGTACCAAAGGGTTCTATCCACATAGATCCCTTATTTAGACTATCTGTGGGTCTAAATGGTTTACATAACTCACATTTAAGTATTAACAAAGGGTTCTATCTACATAGATCTCTTATTTAGACTAGAGTCAAGTAGAGTGGTATCCAGTTATGTCTGAATATTACACTGCATGATCAGAATCGTGGTATTTAATTCTCTTTTAATTATTTTCTTACCAACTTTCAGTCTGTCTATCTTCCTGATTACTTTGGTGTCATCGTTGGTCTGTTCCATTTTGACGACATCGACCGTGTAATCTCTCCCAGCTGCTTGAATGGAGACCTCTTTCTTGTCGCCGATGTAGGCACTCTCCAAAATCTTGGTAGAATCGCAGAGGTACGGCTGCCACCTGCCTCTCTCGTCCTGCCACTGCCAGACGTAATCTATGGAAAATAGAAAAGAAAACAGATTCATTATGGATTAAAATGGTCCTGTGTGACAGATCATCTCTTCAAACTTATTGAACTTTTTAAGCACTCATTGTCCTCATTTTTAAATCATACCTTTGCTGGGCTGTTGATAAGGGATGCGAGGGCTGGGTAAATTAAATGTGGGAATTATTCCCCGTCACCAAATATTAAGGACCAATCCCCCAACCCCCCCCCCCCCCCCATTTCCAAGGTGTTAGGGACTTCTTTTCCAAACAATGGGAGACAGATCATGTGGTTTAATTGGACACCTTTCTGGGCCTAACCACCCCCCCCCCCCCACTTTCTCTTTAATACTCAAGTGAAAAATAATTCTTAATTTCATCAACTTACATTCAGCATTGACACAAAATCGTTACTGTATTTATAATGAAATGCTCCCCCTCTTCTCAACCTCCCCCCTCCCACCATCCTCTCAGAAGATCCACCAATTATATTGTCTCTTAAAGATAACCAAGCCTGCCCATATACAGTATCTTAACTGCATACAGCCTTATCACTAATATCCATTACTGCTAGAGACAGAAGCTTCATCATCATTCATGAAGGTGAAAAACATTTAAAGAATTGTCCCGTATATGTCAAGGGTATACTACTGTAATACCACAGCAGGACACATATCACCACCAATTGCAAGAGTCCAACCTGTGTGTTGCTCTTGTACAGTAAATCTGTTATATGACATTGCTGCATGCAGAACTGGTAGCATACTGAAATTTCATGAAGGTGTACATAGTTGCAGGGTATACCTCAACTAAACCGTACAGGCATTCAACCCTGCCCCAATGGGCAATGTTGAATATACATTTTTCATTTTACTCCTAGGATTATTACGTACAGCAGGCTACACCATCAGTATAGTACTTAGACTAACGAATACAGTTTTGCCTTATACTTACAGCCTTGCTCATCGCTGACGAGACATCTGATTCGCCTCTCCCATTTTGTCATACAGTTGACCTGAACCATCTTATCCAGTTTGACATCAAACTCTTTGTCACCTAAATTAACCTTAGTCTTGGCTTTACCATTCTTCACGGCAGTCCTTATGGCTACATTCGGGATCCAAGAAAAGGGAGTCCACTTTCTTCTGTCACCTTCCCATTCAAACCAAAGATCTGGTTCGCCTGACTCAACAGTTTCTTTGGAGCTAGTTTTGGCATCACCTGAAGTTTCATAAAAGACAAAACAGATGCACTAGTACCACCAGAGTTAAAGGGCCGGTGAGGTGGGAGGGGGTTGGGAGGTGCCACACCTGGTGCATTGGTTCCTCCTAAAATGGCATTTTGTGATGGCCCAAAAAAATGTTAGGCTGAAAAGGATGTCCAGTTTCTTCTATCATCTTCTAAATGAAACTAAAGATCTGGTTTGCCTCAATCAACAGTTTCTTAGGAGCTATTTTGTATGTCACCTTAAGATCAAGAAGAACAACGGAGTAGCTGCAGAATACCCCGCTGGATCCGAGATTGTGGTTTTGACGGAGACGAACAACGGCCAACGCAGTCTTATAATGTGCTTGAGTAGATGGCGCTATTATACAATTGTTAAGATTATTGGACTTAGACATTTTTTCCCTTTTTCGAATGTACAATGCATATGAAACGGGCGATATCCAACAGACTACGCAGTCATTTTGTAAAGAAAAGTAAAGCCGGAAGATGTGGGGTGACATTCAACGGGAACGTGGGGATCTGGAGCGACACCCAACGGGCTACGTAGTCAGAAGTGGTTGATTGGGAGTTGAAGTATTTAGTAGGTCAGAAGTTGTGAAATGGGGGTTGAAGAATCTAGTGGCTACGAACCAACGGGCTACGAAGTCAGAAGTTTTTAAATGAAAGTATACCCAACAATGTTTTTAAAGTCAAGTAAAACGTAAGGGTATGAGGCGACATCCAACAGGCTACGTAGTCTTCTTTGTTTGTTAGTATTTTGTGAAGTATTTAGTGGCGACGAACCAACCAGCTACGAAGTCAGGAGTTCCCTAACCCATAACCCTATCCCTAACCTTGTTTTTAAGTAAACCCAACGGGCTACAAAGTTAGAAGTTGTGGAATGGGGGTTGAAAAATTTAGTGGCTACGAGCCAACGGGCTACGAAGTCATTCTTTCATCCACTTTAACCTTGTAGCCCGTAGCACCTATTTTGGTTAAGTTTCAATAACGCGGGGTATTCGACTGCTATGCCAGAACAACATAGACTCCATGGCATTGCCAAGGTTGAACTATAGCCGATAGTATGTGAAGAGCCTGGTGAAGCTCCCTCCCACCCAGGTGGTGCCTGCATAGGCAGAAAAATGCACAGCCCTTTCACATACATTCTGTGTGTTCCTTCAAATGCTCAAAGTTCTGAGGCTGTATGTATTTTCTTTCAACATTGAATAATGACTGACCTTTCAGTTTCAGTCTCAGATTTGCAAACTGCAAGGCTTTTAGGCATAACTTAGCCTAGTACTATATTACTACTACTAGGCAAGTGAGTATTGCGAAGTTCGGAACACTGCGAAATTCGGACACCCCTAAGAAATACACGATTTCACCATGACAACCTACAGCAAGAGCCAATTTCACGAAAAACTACGAAGCTACAGTTATTTTCTCTCCAAAATGACCCCACCACATCAAGTATATTTTCAGGTGATTTATACCATAAGATATAGTTTTGGGGTGTTTTAAGGCTTAGGTGTCCGAACTTCGCAGTGTCCCTGTTACTAGTACCACTACAGTAGGCTATACTAGTTAGGCTACTGACACTGTGTTATTGTCACGAACCTCTGTCCTTTGAAGAACCCTTTCCTCTTTTCTGTGACATGGTTCAGTTAGTTATAACGTCTAAAGTTGTGTATAAAAACACAATTCGGTTTCCAAAACCTTCCAGGAATGTACCTGGAACAATGTGAGTTGAGAGCTGGTCGCAGCTAATTTACTTATCTTGGCTAGGTTATACCAGGATAGTGCATGCAGTTGGTCTTGTAAGTTACTCTACAGAACCGCTGCACGGCTGCAGACTAGACTGGAACGAGCCTGTACAGGAAAGTATTTCGCGCCAGCCGTCTCAAGATTGTACCATTGCCAAGCTTCACAACTTATTTAATAAAAAAGATTTAAACTTTAATAAGCCACAAAACTTGAAAATTTGTCTCAGTTACAGATTTTAATATTTATTTTTGTTAAAAAAGCATAATTGGTATTTTAAAGTTAGCAAATTTTAGTTAAATAGTTATTATTTTGTTTCACATTACTTACATCGGCACAGATAATTTCGCTATACATGTCACAACTAGCGCCGAACTGCGAAGAAATTACACAGGCTCTCTAGTGGATAAGCAGTTTGCTAAACAGTTTTATTTTATAATGAGAAATGACTACATCCGTCAAGTTATTCAATTCTAAATAAAAGCGAAGAGGCGATAAGAAAAGTTGAATTGTGAAGTATGAGACACTAATCAAATGTGGCTTATTATGTTTTTTTTTTCTTTGTCGATCTTCTTTGCTTATTTATTATTATTTTCTGTAATGGAGGTGGGATTTGCAAATGAGGAATCTTGAACTAATTAACAAGCCGTAATTATGGTATTGGTTTCAGTGTCAACACGGTTGACATTCTTCTTTGAATATATGTATATGAAAAGAAAGAGAAAGTAAAAGGTGTTCAGATCCTAATCCGATATGACGTCATACTTAAAAATCACAGCCCCCGAACGCGAATTTCTTTTCCCAAACAGGTTTTCAGTTACAGAGTTTTCAGCCAATCAGGTTGCTCGTGACGTCAGCATCAATAATGACCATCACTGGGAAGTTGGAGGACATACACTGAATCACAAGAATGATAAGGTCAAAAGGTCATGAAATGTCAAAACATGAATGAGTTCATTGACGTCACTGAAACATGGTGCTTAATGAACAGATCAGTTTTTGTTGTTGATTAACTTGTTACTACACTGCTAATACACTGCGATAACGATATTTGTTTTTAGACCACTGCATATCTGGCTATACTACAAAATATGAAAGTTTATATTGTCCATCAGTTAACTTCGTCAAATGTATTAAAGTCCAGACATTGGACAATAAAAAAGAATCATCCTACTGGAAAAATTGTAAAAGATCACTATGTTTGTCTCTCTGATGTAGGCAAGGGCGGCGGAAGCACTTTTAATCTGGGGGGGGGGGGGGGCACCGACATCAAAGGGCACTTTGCAGAAATTCGATTGGACTGATGTAGCCTTATATTTAGTACCCTTTTATAACTCTTATTGTATTATCTTTTTTGCGTATACACATCACTCCATCAACGCCCCCCCCCCCACCCCTTTCATAGAAAATATGCATACTAGCTCTGCAATATCCAAACTTGTATGCACGACTATCTGAGGGGAGCGCCACCATCGGTTGGCGCGGAGCGTACAAGAAAATTTTTGGTTTTACAAACCCCTCAGATGGCCAGAAACGGCCCTTCCCGAGTGTTCATTCCGGTTCCCTGGCCTCTTGCTAACTTGAGACACCTCACTTTTTATGTAGAAAAAGGGCACATTTTTAACCCTGAGGAAAAGTGGGGGGGGGGCACGTGTGCCCCCCCCCCGGTTCCGCCGCCCTTGGATGTAGGCCTATTACGTAATTTACGTAAAAGAACATGTAAAAGAATTCAAACAGGAAACAAAATCTGCTGATAGCCAGTATGTAGCAATGAAAGCCTGAGCCTACACTTTTTTGGCCAAGTTACCTTTTTTTAAAAACACCCATAATTTAAATCCATAAGCTTGCTGGACGAGTTTAAGAGTCTAGACAGGAAAAACTATTGAAATTAACGTAGCAAGAATATGGCTAAATTAGGTAACATATTCTTCTGTCATCTAGGCTGTCATTTCGATCGCGTGCCGTTTCATTCAACACTCTACCCGCCGAAAATCAGATGGCAATCGTCGGATAGCTCTCGCCTTCTCTTATTAGTTAAACATTTACTAGCCACAGTTATATCAAAGACAATTACTGGCTATAGTTGTATCAAAGACATTTCTGGCCTATCTTTGTATCTACAAGTATCAGAAGTTGAAAAGTAAGACTACTCTG
This sequence comes from Apostichopus japonicus, assembly GCF_037975245.1. Taxonomy (NCBI): domain Eukaryota; kingdom Metazoa; phylum Echinodermata; class Holothuroidea; order Aspidochirotida; family Stichopodidae; genus Apostichopus; species Apostichopus japonicus. Next base: position 14,983,414 of record NC_092563.1, on the reverse strand, counting down.
TACATGTAGGCCTACCTTGCTAATTTTAAATACATTATGTAGTATTGAATTACGTACTATTTTAACTCGTTTGTTTTGGGGGTTTAAAAGTGATATTGAATGAGGTGTCTCAAGTTAGCAAGAGGCCAGGGAACCAGAATGAACACTCGGGAAGGGCCGTTTCCGGCCATCTGGGGGTTTGTAAAACCAAAAAACTTCTTGTACGCTCCGCGCCAACCGATGGTGGCGCTCCGCTCAGATAGTCGTGCCTACAACTTTAAAAATCCATATCAATCGCAAAAAGTGCTCCCCCCCCCCTTCAAATTCCTGGCTACGTCGCTGGTTAAGTCTAGTTAACTCTAAGCCCTCAGTTTACTTTTAATGCTTGGATCACAATGTTGACCTTATTTATGATACATACGCTACATTCCACTGGGTTCGTGTTAACGTTATACAAGATTCGTGAGCCGTTGTATTGAAATAGGAATTCGTTTCGTGGAATGGGTACACTAAGATCAAAGTTTTTGGAAAATATATATATATATATATATATATATATATATATATATATATATATATATATATACATATATACATATACATGATATACATATACATATATATATATATATATCGATAATATATATATATATATTATCGAAAAACTTACGCTCATTATACAAGCTGTTACTATAGGCTATATGGTTGCCGAATTGTTATATAGTAAAGTGTTACACGCTATTTATTCAGAACTGAGATACGCTCGCGTTATCATGTGTATACAATACGAATATGTATATAGGTCATATGAATTCGTTTTATATTATTGGTTATTTCTTTACATAAATATTTGGTTCGGTTAAAATATGCTTTATTAGGTAAAATATTCCATTGATACCAATCTGCACCTATACATATGTAGTTATCTATACGGTAAATAATATAATTTTACATTATATTATAACGCCTATACTACAATCTATATACCAATTGTCAGTTTCTTAAACTTGTGGAGCTTATGGAAACATGCCAAATTTATGCGTTTAATTCAGTGTGTTCACATTTTGTCACGAATATTGTTTCGCACATAACGGATTTGATTTCAAAAATTCACGAAGTATACTGCCGTAAAGATGAGGTATAACATTCAAGTGGAAATAACATATTTTTTTAGTTTATCTTTTCGTTAGAGAAAGGGAATATCGTTGTTCTGCTTGAGGGGTGACAAGTATAAGGGTACATTTTTCTCTCTTTATGGTATTGTATTTCACTCTTCAAACATTGAGCACAAATATTCCCTATCGGGGCATAAACATACGTCAAGATGTCATGCTGACATCAATCTGTAGAAAGCTTGACACATGTAAAGATGAAATTCACGTAATAAAAAGAATAAAATGTTGTCGTTTGTTTTAAGGGTATAACGGATACACGCACAGTACGCGTTTTAAATATCGACCACTTCGAATGATATCTATACACGAAGATAAAAAAAAAAATACCAAAGACAATTTCTACTGTCACAATTTCATGATACTTTCGTAAATTATCGATTTTGCTTTTACAAACGTATGTCTTCTCATTATGAAAAATTTAAACTGTTTGCCTTACAGCATATTGTCATTTTCAAAATTAAACTGTTTGCCCTGAAGCATATTGTCACTTTCTGACATTTGCGACATTTCCTCCGTTCATCGTTGTCATTTAGCGAGAGTAAGTTTTCTTATTTTTATCTTACAGAACAGAAACCCTTTGAGTTAGATATGTTTCTGACATGATAAGCCGTGTCAGAATCACGGAAGGCCCACGGTTCGTTTGTTACACTGTTCCCTAGAATACACCTCGGTTATGCCCCGGACAACGTCAATCAGAAAGGGGAGGGGGTGAAAGAGGGTTCAATTTGGAGGGGCAACAAATATCCAGGGGTAGCATATAGGACATAATGAAGTTGATTTAAATGACCAAATCCAATACTTTTTCCAAAGTTTTCATTCACAATGGATCCTCTGTGCATTCCTTATACCACAAATTGCAGTATACGTCAACAAAAGGGATACAATTATGGAAAAAAATGTACTTTTTATTACAAAAAAAGAGTGTAGTAACCAGCGGGGGGGGGGGCAGGGGGGAGGCCCCCCGTCAAATGTCTTGCACCTCCCCCAATTCCCCAAAGGACATTGGTGGGAAAAACAATATTGGACGAAAATTGCAAAATGCATTTAAAGGCTCAGTTGAACCAGTTCGCGGTTGACGTTAATCCGTAAATGACGAGAATTCTCAAATTAATACCAGCCAATTGCTTCTCAAGTTCAATATAATCCTATCATTTTGCTATCTGTCATCGCTAAGAGGCCCCCATCAGATTACTTAGATTTAAGCTGATTGTTGAAATAAATCCGATGGACAGACAGTTTTGTAGTGGTTGAATGAAGCCTAACTCGATCAAACTGAGTTACTTATACAAAATTATTTCAATCGAATTATAGTAAATTATAGACAATATAGGGTAAATTCTCTATAAATGTGACCGTTTGTGTAACACAAAAACTGGCAACCCGGCTGTAGGCTGTAAACTTCAAACTGGCATCACACAGTGACAACCTTCTGAACCTCGTATTGTTTGTGTTATACTACTGGCTACTGCCACAGTGCCACGGATTCGATTAGGTCACCCCGGAATTAGCTCTTATTTTGAGTGAGTAATTACCTAGTACTTGAATAATTTCTGCTCAACGAATCAATATCAGGTTACACATATGCAGTATTTTGAAATTTTTAGTATACTTTTAAGTGGCCGAAATCTCGGCCGATTGTATAAAATGTGAACGCCTGAAGCCTCGAAGTCCACCAGATCATATAGCTTCCATGGGCCCGCCATAGGGCCCTGGACCCCGCACAGAAAGCGCAAAGCGTTCTCGTTGACGGGACAATAAATTAAATCCGCCCTCCTCCCTAAGATGAAATCCTGGCTTTCTCCACAATATATCCATATCATATATTTAGTTGGACTATCCTTCAACAATTAAGCCTGATGGAACTCAGGAATAAACTGTTCAATTTGAGTACAGAAACAATCCATAACAGCAACGCCTAACCCACTCCAACTCTTTGCCCCACTCAGACCCCCCCCCCACATCCCGATGAACAAATCTGGTTACGCCACTGGTCATTGGCGTAATATAACAATATGAATTTTCTGTAACTATGTACTCATCAATTTCAAGACTAAAAAAAAAATTTGTGGAGAAATTTGTAACTTGAATATTGACAAGATTTTTGGAAGGGGGAATGTAACGATAAAAACTGACTATAATTACCGATTTGATCCACTTTATCCGATTTGATCCATCTTAAAGGACGACTTACGGACTTCAAGAAGAAAGAAACAGTGCAGATAACTGTATATTAAACACATGCGTACTATGACAGATATGAATTTATATATAAACTATAACAGTAAAATCACCATCGAGTTGGTCATCGAGGGGGGATGGAAGCGGGAAAGCCACAAGGAACACATCTTATATTTCTTTCCCATTTAATGCTTTCCCAAAATGATACCAGACGCGGACCTTTTCAACCCAACCAATGCACAAGTCATCCGCGTATAACTAAGCCTTAACATGAATTGGAGAGATTGCATTAGCGCCCTCTATTCATACATGACGTAGGCAGACCTATATATGCAGTGGTGTGTATCCGTTGTTGTCATTGGGTCGCTACAGTGTAGAAAACTAATTTAGCAGCTGGCGACGTATTTCCGCCCGTCAACATTATAACTTGGATCTTTTCCGAAGAACGAAATATCAATTGAATCACAATTAAAGTTGCAAAATACCACACTCACATGACATTATTTGTCATTACAAATTTGTGTGGCAGTTTGCACACTGTATATCTCTAATTAATTGGATACGAGATACGTTAAACATTTCGCGAAAGAAAGCGGCTCATTTCCCGGTAGACACCACAGGCCTAATTTTTTCTACGAATTCCTTCTTTTTTTCCCCGACCTTCCTATATACGCTGAGAAATTCTCGCTGTCCTTATAAGAAAGATGTCCCAATGCTGGGATGGTACTCAGGCCTGGCGGGGAGGAGTATCCGAGGGGGATACAGCCACGGGTCCCACAAACAATTGGGGGGCGGGCAGGAATATATGCAAGATACTGTACTGTACTTTAGGAAAATGACGAACTTGAAAGGGGGACCCGTTAAATATAATTGCCCCATGGCTTGACCTGGGTCTCGATGCCGGTGGAGTGAAAACTGTATCTTAATAGCGTGCGTTTGGGGTAGGCCTATACTTACAAAGCGCAAAATCGCATGAAAGAGACATTGGTAAAAATCTGTAGTAACATGAAATTCAGATTCAGTGATACATACCACAACAGCATACCGAAACATTTGATGCAAGAAAAACATATATTGATGAATAGTCAAGTTACAATATTTAGAGGATAGGTTGAAAGTTTTTATCGTTTTATATTTATTTATTTTTATTTCTAGTCTCCAAATACTGATATATACCACAGTCTGCTTCAGCATCATTTTTGAAGAAAGTGTCTATTTTTTTCCATAGCACATGTGTGTTATATAATGTTACAGATCACAGTCAAGGTGCATGGGGAGGGGCTAATTTGGTAAGTCAAACAGGGGTGGGGTCTTTGAGATGGTAAAATGGAATGTGCTTATAGATGCAATGTGGTGCTATATTTTGAATGTAATAATAGGAGAAGAGGGTTGGGTCCCCCTGATTTATGCTGGGCCATCAGAAGAATACGAGCCTAATGCGCCCCTGATAGCAGTATATATCACCTTACGCCCCTGATAGCAGAATTTTTCAACGGAATGTTTCAAAGACACCAGCTTTATATATTGCTTTACAACGACGGTCTAAAAAAAACTTTTCCCTATATACATTTTTTTTATTGTGGTTCGTTCAAATTATTGATTTTTCATTATTCAACTAATTTAACAAGCTGTTCGAATTGTTATTGAAAGAAGGTCATAATACATCTACCGAGAGACAACAGATATCGATCGTGCCAGAGGTCATGTTGGTTACACACATAGAAAAGACCTGATATATAGTAATTGTAACAGTCGCCGGTAGTACGGTATAAATCTACAAATGCATGTATACATTATGTACGCTTGTTAAACGTCAACAATCCCATAGACGACCCAGTAAGCAAAAGAAAAAAAAAACATTTTACAAGAGATTTCAAAACCTCGGTTTCTGTTCGGTGACCATTATTTCGGCAAATATATTATTTTCCATTACATGTCCGAAGGACACATTCCGATGGTACATACGTCATGTTTTTGTTCTCTCAATGTCAGCTTAGTATACGAATGATTTTATCTGGCAACCGAATAAGAATGACGTCATTACACCAAATCATCTACCTCAGCTTCCGGGTTTCGTTTTATCTGTTTATGATGCGAAAAGAAAATCCAATTTCGTATCGCTATAGAGAATGAGGGGGAAAAATGTGTTTTCGTGAAAGCATGATCTTTACATTATGCTAAAGGCTAATCAAAGACAAACAGTAACATATTATATAGAACAAACTTGTTTGGAACGATTTGAAAAATATCATATGCCAGGTAGCGATGGAAAATCACAGGCCACTCACCAACCTGAAGCTATATGTTAGATTTTTGCTTGACATAAACACATTCTAAAGCATATCTTTCTTTAGTTTAGGATAAGATATGTTACTTGGAATATATTTGTTGTTTTGCTCTACATAAAGTGTAAACATATGTTACAACAAAATAAATTGAAGTTGGTCACATTTCGAACGACGAACCGGAAATGAACATAAATATAGTATAGTAGGTTTTTCATAGACCTCGTCACAATTTGAAATAGGTTAATGACCTTTGACCGCCGACGCTGAGGTCGTCAACAATGGAGGCATGACTTCCCGTGCCCAGGCATATACACTGTGAAGGGTGAAGTGCGTTGATCTCATGAACCTTGATAAATTAATTACTAGGATCCTAAAATTGAAAGTAAAATTGAAAATTGAAAGATATATTCCAGAAAATTATGAGATATTCCAGAAAATCATGATCGTTGACGTCTCATACCATTACTTACTGTTACGTCATCATGCATGGAGACATAACAGCTCATACTCAGACATAGACCAGTCAGTTTGGTGTCCATTTGAACTCACTGTTTACGTTACAAATTTTTCATTAATATCTGTTCAAAATTTCGCACAACTGTTACACATTTATTTGAATAGCTAACGCTGGTATATATATAGTTGCTGTTAGAAAACGCGTTCTATCGTAAATTTTTCATAATCAATATTGGGGGGGGGGGGGATGTGCAAAATTAATTCGAAAACAAATTTGATGTTAGCATTTATCCACTTTAATTTCCTTTAAGACCCTAAGGATTAATTTATTCACAAGACTACACCTTAAAGTTCAAATTCATAAAATTTCATGCAGTTTTCAAGAACCCCTTTTTTCTGCTTCGAATCTCAAAGTACCCATTTGTTTATTAAAATCGGAATGGATTGACTGTGGATTGTCACACTAATGGATGTATATATGGTATATACGGTATAGGTCTATATAGGTTATAAATAGTTACGTCCATGCATCAGATTAGTGTAAACACCCCGCGGGGGTAACTCTAACCCTTTACAAAAGTGTAGAATGAAATTTTAGCCGGTATAGTTTCTCTTCGAAAATCAACATAAGTACAAAGATGAGAGTGTTTACAGGAAAATCTTGATTAAAGCGATCGACGCTGGATTGTAAAAAAAGAGGCCCATCTTAGGAAGATGAATAAAGCGAAGGAAGAAAAGGAGAAGAAAGCGTTAAAGAGATATTATGGAACGGCAGTCAACGTGACACTCACATAGAAGAGAAAATTATTCTACTCTTTAATAGTCGGAAAACTCCATCTCAACATTATGTTCCTAACTCTAAATGTGGTTCTTCTAATGTAAACAATTTTGACCAGATAAAAAAATAAATCTTTGTTCGGGAAGTGTGATATTAGGTGCAGATCTATGATATCATCTTGGCAGATGTTACTGGTATATTCATATTATAATCTTCTTGTTATCTTGTCGTTGAAATGTGATCTTGTTTTGGGATTGTTTACTTAACTGTCAAAGTTCTCTGTATTTCTAATTACATCATAATGCAACTTGTCTGTATAGAAATATCATTTCCTCTGTGAATAAGAAAAATCTCTTTCATAAGGTCTTATTGTATAATTGTTTGTTTCCTCTTCAGATATAGGGTGTATATATATATATATATATATATATATATATATATATATATATATATATATATATATATATATATATATATACTGTTGTATATACTGTTGTATATATATCACTGTTGTATATTTCAAGTACTTACCGTAATATATGTAATTAAGCCGAGCTGCCGTTTCCGAGTTTTCAATGAGCTTATGAAGGTGCTAACATATAACTGCAAATTAAAATTATTGAACTCTAAAGTTTTTTTTTTTTTTTTTAGAGAATTAAACATATTTTCCCCGAGAGATTATCGAAGTACGTGTTGTCGTGTCATAAAGATATAGCTATAGTGAAAACGACTGAGTGGTTGGACACGTCTTACTCCTTAGACATTTCCTGTAAACATATCCCCAGAGGAGAACATTCCCACGTACACATACACCATGCTGAAAGAGATTTCACGCCCCCTCTATTATAGAGTCCCAAGTAATAGAACTGGAATGTGGAATTTAACATCATGCACAGAGGAATGCAAAGAGGCAAATATTTTATATTTCTGATGCGATGCATGGATAATTGGCGGAGGATGTAGTTTTCCCTCTTGTAAACGTCACTGAACGGATAAAGTTGGATGATGCAAGCATAGAAGCATATTGTGATTACTACTACACTACTGCTACTACTACCACTGATACTATTGATACTACTACTACTATTGATACTACTACTATTGATACTACTACTATTGATACTACTACTAGTACTACTACTACTGCTACTACTAATACTAATACTACTTCTAATACTACTACTACTGTACTAATATATACTACTACTATACTACTGATACTACTACTACTGCTACTACTACTACTACTACTGATACTATTACTACTACTACTACTACTGATACTACTACTACTGCTACTACTACTACTACTGATACTATTACTACTACTACTACTACTACTGCTACTGCTGCTACTACTACTACTTCTACTAATACTACTACTGGTACTACTACTACTACCAGTAGCAGTAGTAGTACTACTAGTACAACTACTATTATAACTACTGCTACTACTACCACTAATAGTACTACTAATAGAGCTACTACTACTACTGTTACTACTACTAATACTACTACTACTACTGATACTATTACTACTACTAGTAATACTACTAGTACTACTACTACTAATATAACTTCTACTACTACCACTAATATTACTACTAATAGCACTACTACTACTACTACTACTGTTACTACTACCACTAATATTACTACTAATAGCACTACTACTGTTACTACTACCACTATTGTTATTACTACTAGTAGTACTACCACTATTATTACTACTACTACTACTACTACTGTTGCTACTACAACTACTACCACTGCCGCTACTACTACTACCACTATCACTACACACCGTGCCCTACTTAAGCAAAGTTCCCTTCATACCATGTTTATCCAATTATGTATTTTTTCAAGTAATGTCAGCCTTTTCTTAAATTTATAACGTATATCTTCTCGCCCAAAATGGTGCTAGCATTACTGTACCCAACAATACTAAGGGTGATTGTGTGTAGGCCTATTTGATTTTCAATTTGAAGAAGGTTCTATTAATTTTTGCATAACAGCCCCCCCCCCCCCCCCCCCTCAATATGGTCAGAGATTGAATGCTTCTGTGCTATATATTAGTAATTGTGTTTGTGTACATAATTGTGTTTGATATACATTCTGCACACATCTCAATGCGGAGAATGTAAAGCTGATGTGGTATATTTGATAGCGGAGTATGTAACACAGTCCTACCGCAGCTCATTTATTATTACGCATAGCCTAAGTTGTAATTGCTCCATAGGCTAGTATACAGTAAACGTCGGTACTTCACAAGACCGACAGAGGAAGCTTTTAATGACATAACCTGACCAAGCCTAACGAAAGGGGCTAGATGGGGGGGGGGGCTGCTTAAGGGACTAGGGCCCCTGAATCCGTGTCAAGTAGAGGAAATATGTATAAAGAATAATACCGTACGTTCTTATTTTCATAATGTCCTGACGGAAATACAAATATTTTTCAAAGGTGGCACGTTGACATAACTATGCCCGGGGTTCAATTTAGCTCACGACGCCCCTGGATGATCTGACCCAAACACATTATGGTAGATGAATGCGTAATGTATTCTGACGTTCGAACATTTCTGTTCGCAGCTTTTCTGGGTTAATTTTGGAGCAATGTTCTAAGCTATTACGTACAACAACAAAAAGCATCACATCGTAAGCTATGAAGGTCAAATATACTTTAAGAAAAATGAGTTCAAAGTCGAAAAAGGCTGATTTGTTTTAAATTTTCTTTCACGTAATGGATATGCATGTGGTTTTAACACTACTGGAATTAAATGCGCCAGGGCGAATTGTTATTCGAGAATAACACCCTAATAAATATTCATTGGGGGGGGGGGCATCAAATTGCATTCTCATTATAATTAATATTAAGCTTGTTTAGTATAATTTTTTTTACTATTTTTTTATGAACATTTAAGCTTGAACGATGCTCATGTTGGCAAGTAGTGATCATCCCGAAAACCGTAAGTAATTATTGGCCTGGTGGAAAATTTAAAAAAACTCGCCATAATTTCACTCACGAATTTCAAAAACTGTGCACCATTCTTTTCATATAACCTTCATCATTCGTCCTTATATACTTCCCGTCAGTTCTATTTGATTTATGCTCTTAAAACATTAAAACAGAGAAGAACTCCTGGTAATGACATTTGCGAACATTCAAGGATAAAAAATCACCTCATTTTGGTCTATTTTCTATTCCTCGAGTCGTTTTATAGCGGATGTGTATTTATTTCTGTATCGTAAATGATGTACATTAAGTTCTAACACGAGTTTCTTTCTTAAGTGATGATCCTGTTTTTTTCTGTCGCGTGTCCAAGATTTACCTTCTTCTTGATGACATTTTGCTTAGAAAATTCTAAAAAATTAAACTTCACATCTTCTGCGTGGTCGAAAGAAAGGAAAAATGTATATAAACTTGTTGACGTCATAAATCATATTTTCGAATAGTTTTCAATCTAAAGAGGGAATAATATCTGTTCAGTAAAGTTTCCAAAGTGAGACGTTTTTTTGTTTGTTTTGGCCACCTCGACATCATATTACTTTAAAAGGATCGCTCAGTTTATTTCATTTTTTCAAAACGGAATAATGATTGCACAAATTTATAAATTAAGAAAAAAAAACCAATAGGCGAGGTTATAAAAAAGGCGGCTTTTATATTTTATTGCATTGTATTTGATAAAATCTTGAAGACCATAAAAAGATAACGATCAAGATTTTAAAAAGGCTTAGTTTTCTTTGTTTTGGGGTAATTGTACACGCATTGGCCTTAATTTTATGTGCGATTTGTGTCTTATTGTGTTCGTTTAAAAATTTAAATATTGACCATAAATTCATAGTACTCTAAACTTGCATAGGCCTATCTCGATTGAGAATCTTAGGAGGTCACGCTTTTACAGGGTTATTTGGTATTATGAAACTGACTGCTTCGATAATAGATCTGAAAATTTTCTTCATCTTGCTAATAAGTTCAAATCCCATCCTAATAGTATTTTGTTAAGCGAAGGTGCAGTTTTTGAAATTTAGTGATATTTTGTGACTTTGCATCTGGCAACAGCAACGTGAATGACGTCATCATGGTAATTGAGCTGAAAGTGGAATTAGTTTTCGATGTATTATTTCATACTGAACTCATTTATAGAGGAAAATAATATAGCTACAAAATAGAAAGTTGTATTTTCACGAAATTCTTAAATACAGAGAACATTTTCAGCTATGCATTTAATAATCTTAATTTATCACACTTGTAGGATAAATCAACAAGATTTTAATATTAATATAAAGCTTTTAAAGAACATCTATACCTAAGGTAATAATATCACAGAGCATACTGTGATCCACTCTCTGGACGCATAAATTAGGTGCATTACATTCAATCAACTATATCTCAGAGTTATATATAGTTAGAAGACATTCAGACGGGGTTTTCACCTAAAAGAAAGATTTTTTTTTCTTTTTTAAGATTAAAACAGGAATATCCCTCGATATACCAACATAAAAATATGGAGGCGAGAGGGCACCTTTAAGTCTAAATTAACTTACACTGGTAAAAAAATGTTCGGTATATATCTTGTTTATATCTATTCTAGGTAGATATATGCAATTAACTGCTATTTTGTAAACTTTGTTCAATGAAATAAGTTTTTGCAAAAGGTTGGTGGATATTTTTTAACTTAACATTGGCAAGTTTTATCAAGTTGTTTGGCATATAAAGTGATGTTGCATGCAACAACAAAAAAACGATCACGTGTAGACTTGTACTCGCATAGCATGTTAGTCAGTACTCGAGCAAGTTTCTCGTACTCACGACTTTCTACTCTTATTCAGTGGCGTAGGAAGGTACTTTTGAGTGGGGGGGGGGGGGCTGAAGACTGATGGCCGGCCTGGGAGGGGGTGTCCCCCTCCCCTTTGGAATTTTTTTGCATTTCCAGGTGGCCTCACATGCAATTTGGTGCAATATAGCACACTTCAACACTCACTCCATTTTGTAAATAATTTTGCATTTTCACCTGGCCTTAGATGCAATTTGGTGCTCCAAATGAGATTTTTTTCTCATTTCGAAATGAAAAAGGGGTTTTCTGACTTGCGAAGCGGGGGGGGGGGGGATGATACTTCCGCCCCTCCATATTTTTCACTGGGGGGGGGGGCTGGCGCCCCCCAGCCCCCCGGTTCCTACGCCCTTGCTCTTATTCATGGATTGGTACTCACACTACAAGCCTGATTTCGTGCATCTCAATCCACTCCAATTTTACAAAAGCGTGATCATCGAGTATTGTTTACATTATAAAAAGCATTGCAGAACGGTTGTCTGATTAACTAAATTTTGGAAATTGATCATAGATGCATATATACATATCCATACATCAAGTGTTGGTTAACATCTACGATTAGCTCTGTATATAATGTACCGAATCCAATTATAAAATAACATCGAAAATACATGTACCACTGTAAAGGTTGATTCTGGACGAACCCTTTAATGTTTCTTGAGAGCATGAGGTGATCATGTAAAAATCTCTTGAAGTTATTCCCATTGGAGTCGCAAGCTTAGCATACAAATCATTAAAGTTGATTTTAGTATACGGGAGAGAAATTGCATTTAACCATTTGGCAAGTTTATGACGAAGCTGTGATCATGTCCAATGAACACTTTCCATAACTCAATTATTCAACCGTCTCATTCCTGCGTTAGCTGCAGGGACTTATACGCCCTATCCATTTTAAATTGAAAATATTTCCGTCGGTGAAATGTTTTTTCTCTCGAAATTCTCTGGCATCGTAACACTAGATAATGATTATTATAAGACCAGGGAGTTGTTATGGTAAGACCATATACGATGATTCGAACCCGGCCCTCCTGTTTCTTAATGAAGAAGGGGGGGGGGGGGGAGAGTGAGCCTGGTAAATTGTGGAGGAGAATGCTACCGTGGAATAACATGTCCCCTGCAACCAATGTGATTATGGACTATAACCCTTAAAGTTGGGGTAGTTAGGGTATACGGTTGCTAAACTGACGTTATAAAATTGCAAAAGGTAGTTACATTTTTTGTCTATGTATAAAGCTATATGTATGAACTATATCCTCTATATTTCATTTGACTCGAACCTTTACAACAGGATGGAGATTTCGTCTGAAGGTCAATAATGATTATTATTTTTTTTTACATGAACAGGCCCTTTTCAAGTTGTTCAGAATAATCAACGAGTCTAGAGTGGGGGTCCGCTTTGGGTAAATTTTGGTTTGTTATTTGACTGTTTTCTAGTTCTTTAGTTTTTTTTTGCCCCCTTCCTCTTCAACATTTTCTTTTACATGAAAGCTCACCTTGCTATTGGCAAATGTACTTAGGTTTGAATGCTTCAGTTCCTCCGTAAAATGTAATGTTGCAGGAGGTATATTAGATCGTACCTTTTCGATCGATGACGTTGGACGGTGTGCGGTATGACGGTGTGCGGTATATTTCCCCGCAATGCCGAGGGTAAAAACAAAAGAAATAAAAAAAGAAGGAAAATATAACGGTAACAACAAGCTTTCGATTTCACGCTGTGGTATTATTCCTTCCATGATATAAATTTCTAAGTAACGATGCGGTAAATAGTATATATAAACGTTTTGCTGGTTGGACGCAATTACAGTATATTGACAATTGTGAGCGCTTGAATACTTGATAAAGTGATAAAGCTATGATCTTTTTTGGGTGTCATATATATAGCATAGTATAGTATAGTATAGTTTAGTATGGTATAGTATAGTATGGTTTGGTATAGAAGTGTATAGTTTGGTATAGTATAGTATAGTATGTTATAGTATAGTATAGTATGGTATGGTATAGTATAGTATAGTATATAGTTTAGTAGTATAGTATAGTTTAGTAGTATAGTATAGTATAGTTTAGTAGTATAGTATAGTATAGTTTAGTAGTATAGTATAGTATAGTTTAGTAGTATAGTAGTATAATAGTATAGAATAGTATACTGTAGTTTGGTATGGTATAGTATAGTATGGTATATTATGGTATATATGATATAGCATGGTATAGTATATGGTACCGTATGGCATATATTATCTGGTACCTGGTATATGGTGTATAGGGTATATAGTATATACTATATGGTATATAGCATATAGTATATAATATGTAGAATATTGTATATTGTATATAGTATGCAGTATATAGTAAATTGTATACAGTACCGTATATAGTATAGTGTAGTATTGTATATATACCGTAGGCCTATTCTTAGAACGTTATTTATCAATTTCTGGTTTTTCTACAAATTTTCTACCACACAGTTATTTAATCCTCTACTGCATTATTGCTTTACCTATTCTTTATCAGTAGTATAGCATTATATCCCAAGTTGGTCATCTTGATAACTTTATTCCAAAGCATATGGACTATAAAGCCGATCCATAGATTGTTTTCCCGATATATTGTTGTAAGGATACAATCTGCTATTCCCGAGTGAAATTACTTATATTAGCTTAAATCAACCTGTCACTTTTCTCTGACCTTTATAATGAAAATTCAAACAAATGAGGGAGCTGTGATTGCCAGATTTACCGTTCAAAAATTTTCAATTAAATACGTTAGACTGATTTTTCTGCCTCGTTCCTCAAAATCAATATCAAGCTGCAGGCACCCCTGGCTTGGGACAGCCATTACAAAATAATCGAATTCGTAAATTACGCTAGGATTGATTTGGATGGTGTGTAGGATATCGCTAAAGACTGTAATTTATTAGTGAATACTCTGGTACAACCATATATACAGAATTATACTACCTCTCGCTCTATCTTAATATTGCCTTAATATTGCCAAGGTGAAGGACACAAGCACGAATGCAGACGAAGCAAAATGGGTTTCATACCAGTCACAACAGTGACAAAAGTAGAAACCACGTGTAGACTTGTACTCGCGTCTGTACTCGATTATATTTTCTGTACTCGGGACATTGTACTCGGGACATTGCACTCGGGACATTGTATTCGGCACATTGTACTCGGGACATTGTATTCGGTACATTATACTCGGGACATTGTACTCGGGACATTGTACTCGGGACATTGAACTCGGACATTGTACTCGGGATTTGTACTCGTACACGTAATCGCAGAAATTAAATTTCGTGTATTCATACTTGTTGTTTGTACTCGCTTCCATGTAACATACCAGTCACTATAAGGACAACGTAGTGACTAACCTAATGTACAGCAACCAAAATAATCCTGGATCAGATAACTAATAAACTGGGGAGAGGGAGGGGGAGGGCGGAGAGGAAGGGTGAAATAGATAGAGAGGGGAAAGAGGGAGTGGGGCAGCATAAATCACCCATCAACATTAAGAAAACACAAAGACAAAAGCAGTATTGTTATCGAATATACAGGTATAATGATTCTTTAGTTTTCGTATTATAACTTTTTCGGTAGTCTGTACTATAAGGTAAGCGTGGATCCAGGGAGTGAGGGGGGTGTGGGGTGAACCTATTCCCGACCCCCCCCACAGAAAATGAAATATAGTTGAGCACAACCTTGCATGTGGAAAAACTGACACCCCCCCCTCCTCCTTACATGGGAATCGGCGTCATCGACCCTAGGGCGATAACGTTTAAGATCCTGCTCCGTTCCTGCGAGGTTCTCCCTCCCCTTCCCCCTCCCCTCAGTCTGTTCAGTCTGTTCTGCAAAATTCCTGTGGTTAAATATCCTTCCCCAAGCGTGGCATGAAGGTTCTTTTTACTTCCAACCTTCACTCTATTTTTGTTGTTTTCATATTAGCAGAGAGTCGTTCTGAACAGTTTATTCCCAAGACTTAAGAGGATGCACTGTTTTTAAGATTGTGCTATATGACACTCTGTCGTTGAGCTAACTTGAGTAAACAAGTTTATCAATATTAGAGTGAATTCATGCAGATGTTAATAGCAATAACAGACTTCTGTAGTCTGGGAAACACAACAACGACAACGTATGAGGCTCCTCAGACTCTGTAAATGAAATATTTTATGACTTGAGATTGCAGGGTATTTATGCGTAAAATGATGTGCTCAAATAATAATTGAGATAAACCGAATCTGCACAAGATTGTTAAATTCAATCTTAGCTTTTAATTATATGAGAATAGATATGCCACGCGTCGATTCATAATTTCTTGACGATATTTACGTTAAATTCGCATGGATTAAGGTAGACACAGCATATAATGGCCAATGTGCACAAAATGTGTGTGTAAAAACAATTTTATGCTTCCCATATAATTATTTACCACTGTGACCCAGTTTTGTTGGCTCGAGTCAATCACCTGGACTCGAGTCAGATGCGAGTCACATTTTTCTTGACATGACGTGTGACTTGACTTGCCGATAAAACGACTTTTGACTTGACTTTATTCGAATTAAGTTAGCTCCTTGACATTATATTGAGTATAAAAGCTAACACTGATTTGCTATAAAAGCATGGAAATAAATACTATTCGTGATTGAAACCAAATATGAAAAAACTGAGTTTCTGATTTTTATCTGTTTTATAGTTCACGATTAAAAACAAGACACACGACCCATAGTATGACGTCATTAATGGCACCCCGCCCCCTCCCCCCCCCGTGCACGGTATGACAGTCACTGAAGTGTAATATGATAGAAAATGTACAGTTGACGAACACGTTACATAATTGGCATAGCGCCAACACTATATATCACATGGCCGTTCATTTTCCCTATGCAATATTTTAAAATATGTACACAAATGGTGTATGTACGGGTATTTGTGTAATATATATAGATACGTACTAATGTGCTATACTAGTGCGTTGCGTTATTCATTATATTTAGAAAGATAGGACCTCAAGCGACACAAAAGACCAGCCTAGAACTGTGTTTTGTATTGATTCAATGTGTTTCAAGTATAGGTGAGTGCGGAACCCGTAATTAAACCTGCTTACCAGTTCTATATTCCTCTCTCCAGGCACACTTTATGCAGCAGGCATTCGAATCTATAAGGTTCGGTACTTAGTCACGTGTTAAAGGCCAAGTGTTTACATCGGCAATGCTCTCGACGATTTGAGATTTTTTTTGTCAGCGCTGAAATGTTCTATCGCAGCCACGAAGAAGACTCGGCGTGCAACCAAATGAATATATGCAACGGGCAGGGAATGAGTAATAACAGACGGAGCTAAGCCACACTGCATGGCGAAGCTATTGAACATAACACAGACTATATATGTCTAAGTTACGTCCACACTAATATACACAGGATTCTACGGGGGGATCGGTAGTGTATCACTGCGGGATATAACCAAAACATTTGGAATTTTCTTAGCAGGAATTTTAATTAATCTGGTGCATCTCGGCTTCATCGTGTTTTAAAGGATAACTTGTTTTTTTTTGGTTGCCTTCTTATTTTCATCAATTCGCATTTTCTTGTATGGATTTACCCTGATTTGACGGTATTTGTCAAGAATTGAAGTAAACAGGAAATCAAATAAATTTGATTTTATGGAATTGTTTTCGTGGACTATAGCATTAAACTGATAATTGTCAAAGCAAACACCGAACGAAAATAAATGAACCGTTAAATTGGTTACGTTATTTAATTATATGTGTTTTGTTCTGTATGGATGTATACGATCTTAATATCATTCTAACTTGTTTTTATGGAAAAGGACGTTTTTCGTGAATAATGCCTCTTTTCTGAAGGTTACTGTGAATAGTGAATATTTTAAGAAGAAGTAGAAGGAATAAAGGAACACTTCAAGAACGTTAAATTGCCTCTCGAGTGTGATATAATTATATAATTGTGGAATTCCATCGACCAGGTGGGTCATGTTTCTTAATTGAAAATATGGCGAACCATCCCAAGAATCTAGGAACGTCTTCAAGCAATGCCGAAAGTAAGTTACCAAAGATATTTCCCTCTCAGCAAAGACTACCTAAAATAGATTTAATTTCAGATTCCAGAGATGTCAACACCGAGCACAACGGAGAGAATAAATCTCGTTTTGAAGACTCTCTAGAGGGCGACCTGCTTCATGATCATCATCATCTTCCAAGCACTCAGAATCTTTCTGTGCCTTCAGCTGGGAATCGAATCCGGAGGAAATCCGCTCCATCTATGTTAGAACCCATCCAAGAGGGCCTTTTGGGGATATCAAACCGGAGGAACAGTGGACCGGGATTTTCTGTCGCGACCAGTCTAGACAAAAAGGACAGATTCCAACATCTGCTTGAAACACATGCATCGCCACTCGGGCCACAACATTCCAGACTTTCACAGAGAAGGCGATCGGATCCGATAGGTTTATTTCAACCGGATGATAAATTAAAGCTGTTTTCCTTCGAAGCCCGATATCCAGCACCGAGAAGGAACAGCTTAGTGTCGGCTACGTTAGATGAGCTGTCGTCACAGTTCGAACTCCTCGATCGCCGGAAGAGAGTCGTTGAGGAGAGCGAACTAGCAGAAGCTGATCTGCCAATACTTCCCCCAATATTGATTACAGATTCATGAATTCCACGTAGTCTTGTCCTCGTTTTGTTGATGTCGTGCGTTTCTGTAGACAAGAAACAAGAAACAAAACCGCCACCCGCCCATCCCCCATCCACCCCCTCAAAGGAAAAAAAATGTAGAACGTTTTAGTCTGCATGCGTCAAGAATTTTAGTATCATTTACTTTTTGAGTGCAATGATTCAACTGTTTTATTCGATTCGATTTTTCTTTTGTCAATGGATCGTACGTGCTTAAGTATTTGCCGCTTTGTAATTTCATCCACTCAAGTTCTGAATAATAGACAATTTTAAGGGTTGTGGTTTTTTTAATTTGGCAACTTTATATATGGCAATTAGCCTTATAAGTTTAAGAAGGTTAACCAGTTAAAAGATGGTGTCGATATGGATGGTAAACTTTAGGGGAGTAACGCATTGTACCCGTGACTGGTATACTCGTACCATGCCAAGAGGGTACTCTGCTTGTACTTCGAATAGTTGTTTGTAATAGCGGCATTCGCCCCTCCCAATCGATTTGTACTAGTACTCTGGGTACTTCTGAAATCTAGTATAGATACTTGGTGTCAGATTAAGTACTCGTATAGTCACGTTTAGAGTTTTGTTCCCCTAACTGGGTATACTCGTACTATGTCAAGGGGGATTCTATACTTGTACTCGTACTGCTGCACTAGTGATACAAATCTACCGAGTACATCGTTCAAAAGATATCATTACTGTCATGAGAGAGGACTATTTTGCCATTAAACTTTTCATGACCTGTGTTTGAAATATATTGTTAAAGTTGCCACGTTGTTATCGCTAATTCGAATCTGAAATTGGTGAAACCGATGGTCAAAAATATACACATCTACCGTTAGCTTTCTTCCTCTCATACGAATTGCTAATTAGTAGGTTGCCACCCGATTTTAACAAATTTGGCACCCATATGACGTCTTGGGTGTCATTAATATGCTAATGACATACTTACTCAAACAAAGACCTCTATAGATAGATAGTTAGATAGAACAAAGGAATAATTTATTTTTGGTTAGATTTTTCTAATTAAACTTGAACAGTTGAACGCAAATCCGAATTTGGTCGCAAAGATTTAACCAGCCGTCGTAAGTCACTTAAAGATATTTTTAAAACAACCCCACCCCCCCCCCATTAATCTCTGAACCTGTAATTTTGTTCTCAGTAATAAATTAAGAGTTTTAAATGACATGAATTAAAATTTTCATAAGTTGGGAGAAGTCCCCTTTTGACGATCAATGTGAAATACACGTTGAAATTTAAATATGAGTGCCCGTTTTTGGACTTTATAGCATATTGCGGGACACTAGGGATGACCTTGACAGCTCAAAGGCTAACAAATTCATTACTGAAGGATCTGTTATATTTTTGTTTATATTTTTTTCTTCAACCGTGACATAAAAGCTTCAGGGTATTGTGCACTTTTAGTAAGACAAGGTTGTGTGTGACCAAGGATGTTGGTAATTATCATTTTTTTCTTTATTATGATATTTCAACCTAATTGTTTTCAAAAAATATCTTTATAAATAGAATACATCTTGATATAATGGCAATTAATTCTGTGCCGCAATTCCCTGACGTAAGACCATAACATTTAAAAGTAGTCACAAAAAGATTAATTTAAGTATATGAATAAACATTGTTGACAGAAAGTTCACCACAGAAATGACAAATTGTATGTTTGTTTGTTTGTGATAATACAAAATGTATATGTTGTGGTCGGTATACTATAGAGAGTAAGAAAAATAAAATAATGATTTTGGGTAAATTATCATTGATTTCTTGCAAATGTATGTCACATATGAAATGATTTGTCATGAAATGATTTTGTTGTCTTAATCAATATTCGCAAATAATAAAAAAGTAATTTTATCAAATAATAACATAGAGGGGTATATGTAAAAAAAATATGATTATTTAAATATCAATATATTGTATATTTAGACTATAGTCAATAGGCATCGTATCTATTTTTAGACTATATTTAGTGCAACAGAGATATGATCATAACATATGCCAGGATGGTTTCCTGCAACCATTTAATATATTGCCATGTGCGAATTTCAGGGATTTCAAATTTCCTTTTACAATGTATTTTCTGTAATATTAAACAGTTATATTGAATAGAAAATTTAAGCAGATCACGTATAACTAAAATTATTGGTTAACAAATATATTTAAAGAAGATGGATCATATGTCTATATACCGGAAAGAAAGTCAATGTACCTCTATACATCTCAGTGACTTCGTGGAAGAAACTACCGTACTTGCTTTAGAAATAAACAAATAGAGTTTATGAATATTCATGACCAATCGATCAATCGATTTTACTGATTTGGGTAGATATATGTCAGGTTAATTACTGTTTATTATTATTATTATTATTAATGATTTCAGTGAAAGGGTGAAAAGCGTGATACTTTTCTATATTCTATAATAATAATAATAAGAAGAAGAATAATAAGAATAATTTATTTATTTAAAGAGCACAATATCACATAAACGTTATCGCAGCAACTATAATACAAAAAGTAGGTTTCATAAAAGCAAATAAAATATGAAATCAGCCTAGCCTGAATGAAGAATGACCTTTTTTTTTTACTTCGGAAAATGGGCATTAAAGGTCATCTGTGTCGGTCTAACTATAAGCATGTCAAAAATGGCTAGAAGTTGTCAAAATCCTGGTGGATTTAGACATCTCCAAATTGCTTTCAGACAATGAAGAGTGTTAGATTGGACAATTTAATGTTTCAGGAAGTAAAATGTCAATGACGTCATTAGTTGGAGTAGGGACATAGGTGACCATTATTCGACTTTCTAGCATATTTACGGTCAATACTAATAACCTTTGAAAACAGGGAATGCAAAACATGTTTAAGCTTTACTAAGTATATAGATTATTTGCCTTTGCTAGCTAAAATTTGGAGCAAACCATTTTCTTCAATAACTGAATGATTAAGTTCACTACTCATGTAATGACTTATATACATTGTTATGGAAAACTTAAGTATCGAACAACATTGAAAAAAAAGTGGGATTATCAAAATCAACTCAAAAAGCTGTTTTAAATGAAAGAAAAGTAATATAGTTTGTTCTTATTGTCAATAACCATATGCTAATGTATAAGCTAATCCATTTTGCTTGGTTTATGAACAATTATACTGGGAGGTTATAGCTATATGAACTCCTCGTTCCCAGACAAGTTAATAGCCAGATCAGTTTAGTCACGATATTTATGAAATATTTATATAGTGGTCTATAGTAAATATAAACGATCTTGGAAATGGCAACTTTGACCTGCAATAGCTATAAATAACAACCGTTCGTAATTATATGCTGAAATTTATAGGAGGGCAGACTTATCCAGACTAGTATTGGAGACTAGTACCGTATATAGATTCCATCTCAATGAATGTTGATGGGTTATAAACAACACACTGTGTTTATTCGTACCAGTATATTTCATTTTTACCATTTGATCTGCTGACGAGCAGTGCCACTGCCATGCAGCATTTTCAAACATTGCATCACTTAAATGATCAAAAGATAAAATGCTCAAATTAAGCGCATGATTGTTTTTTTGGGCTCGTCATTTTACAAAGTATATATAGGAATGTGTCTTTTCTATAGTTTAACCAAGTTTCCATTACATGTTATTTTGAGTAGAGTTCGATGATGTTTGGATAAATATTGCCGATCTTATATGTAACAAGCTATGGACTGCTGTTTTGAAACCAAAAATGACTGATTCTCAACCAAGTTCTAAATGGAAATATTTAAAGTGTAAACAAAACGAATTATTTGCTTGGTTTTGTATACTTTACGAAATTCATTTACAAGGCTGTCTTGAGTGTAAAATGACTAGTGTCACTATGACAACAGCCACGGAAGCGAGATATGAATAACATTTAAATAATTATTCCGCATCATCGTCATATGAACAGGAGCTTCGAATGTTTAGTAAAGTGTAATTTTTTAAGTACTCAATTCGATTTGAAATATAGGGCACTTTTCGAGGGGTCATTCGTCGGGTTAATATACCTGAACATTGTTGTAATCCTTACGTCAATCTGATGACGTCATCAGACACGTTTCAATGGCCAGGAATTCTAAGATGGTGGGGAGAAGGAGGGTGGGGAGAGGGAGGGGTGGGGAGAGGGAGGAGGATGAAGAGGGTGCACCAACAATTTAAGGAGGGCGTATAATATTTGTGTCCTGTAACCTGTGTCCTGAAAAATTGTCGCCGCTACTGCGCTATACCGTTAAAACGTGCTATGACATTTATTCAAATGGTGTGTCACCATTCGGCAAGCTTTCGAGAATACTATATAATAGGTTATATAATAGGTTATGAATTATAGCCTATATAGATCAGAGTTTATGATTTGGTACTATAGTCTGTACGGATAACACCATCATTAATGATGAAATATTGGGAATCACAATTATATAGCCTGTTTTGGCCTTTCTTTCTCTTTTGTGTGGGAGGGGGGTTGGGGGTGGAGGGGAGTGGGCAAATTAGTTTGCATGAGGTCAGGCTGGGTATGGGCCTGTTCAGATATAATGGGGTATCCCCAATCTGTCGCTGAACCTATATAATCACCACGATTAGTTAAAACAGTCAATGTTTGTTTCTCACAAATTTAACGTATTATTTTATTCTATCTATCTAAGTTTGATACTTTTCAAATGAATAGCAAAATTGTAATTTCTTTCCACAACAATTTCAAAGGACTGTCCAAGGCCAATACTTTGTTGACAACATAAATTATGAATCGTTCTGACTTTATCAGCTACTTGGAACAAAGCTCGTTGGCTATATAAATGAATTTGACTTTGTTCATTTCCTATTGGACTTGAAAATGTTAATTTATTGGACAATTATGACCTTTATTTTTTGGTATCATAACTTTTTGAATTTGTTTAAAGATATCAAATGGCAAATATGAATGTCTACATTCCTTTATTTTAGTTTAACGACATCTTTACAAGATTTTAATATGTACATATTTAAAAATGCATAAAATGAAAATATGCTTCAAATGTTGATTTATATAAAATATTGCAAAATGTAAATAATATAAAGTGATGTGCAGATTCAAAACTAGCCTGCTCACTTGGTTACCTTGAACACTTGAAAATTAATCAGTTAAAGTAGACGTGTATTGTTTCTTTCTTTCGTGGTATATTTTGGGGATAAAGTGTTTTTTTTTTCGAGTATATTATGGAACTATATGGGTTTGATACTGCCAAGAAAATGTTGACGAAAGTATAATTTGGATTGAATAAATTTCATCAAGCAAAACTATAATTTGTATGTTATGTAAAGTTTTTGTATTGCCTAATGGTGGTATATATATATATATATATATATATATAATGCTTTATTTTTACCTCCTTGTCGTCTTGTTAATGTGATTATTCTCCACCCACACAAAGTACTGCTGCATCATCCTACCAATTCCTCAGAAAACGATATGAAAATTATCACTTTTAACAAAAGAGTTCTTATTATTGCGCCAGACAGGTTTCATAATTCAATTTTTATATCAATTACTTTGAAAACACAAACGAATATTGGTTTTAATCACATCATTAGTACCAACCTTTGTATAGTTCCTCATGACGATTTCAAAACGAGCTCAGCTGGGTGACGGGATTTGTTTAAAGCTGTATAAATTTACCTCGTGTAGTAATTTTACTTCATTCCCCCCCCCCCCCCCCCCCATTTCATTTTATATTCACGAATGATATCATACCCCTCCGATCAAACTATTGGCGACAAACAGTCGAATTCTATGATTAGCAAGTTATTACTTGTATAGTATAACAATCAATGAATTGGAGTGCGGTTTTGTGTTTTTGTAAACAGATGAGGTTTTTTGTCTTTTTTTTTTTTTTAAATATTGTCGTTCCTGCGTTAAATTTGATTGACTTGACATATCATGTGTACAGGTATGTTTTCGTTCTCTGACATGAAAGTGGGGGAGGGGGAGGGGGAGGGATGGTTTCACCACTGTGAGATAAATTTCATGGCAACATGAACATCAACGAATTACAAAACAGAAGCAAGAGAGATAGAGAGAGAGAGTGTGTGTGAGTGAGAGATAGCAAACAAACAAATAGTCAACGTAAAACTTGGAGTATAAAAGTCTGCACTTTAAGATTTCGAGAGGAATCTTTAATTGGTTTTGTAAATTGAGACGATCTCTTGTCCTTGGAAACCACTTACACGGATTGGTAAAGCCAACTGAATAATCTAGTCTGGTACGATAGCTGTCTTATTTCTCACTGTTGATGTTATTTATTCTATTCATAGAAGGTTCAAACAGGGAGTAGCTAAACTTCGTACATTAGAATAACAAATCTTCTTTTTATGGGATACAGAGGTCGAAGATTCTGTACTATTTCTTCATCTAAATTAGGTATGGTTATCGATCGTCTGGGATAGAATTCGAGGAAAATTTTCAATTGATGGGTCTTTTTTTAACTGTAATTGAACATTTCACCTGCTAATATACACATATGCATACAGGCATTATACACACAGTACGGTACACAACGATAGTGTACATATATGTTGAACATCATACGATGCAATATATATACAATGGTACCCACGCACAACACGTACTGAATGAGCGTGCTTATCAAACTGTCATTGTAAGACATATGGTAGCAGAGGTGGGATTACCGTTGTCACCAGCGATGCTTAATTTTCGTAACTGCAGCATGTAACCCGGAATTCAATAAATATCCTCCAGCGAACACAAATATGAGAGCTAGTTTAATATTTGTTCTATTCTGGGTCTGAACTAATGAACAAATGCAAAATTAACAAGATCCAAAATCTAAAACAAATAAAAGGACGAATCCAATTGGGGAATATAGCTCGAGACTTGTTTATCTTGTAGTTAATGGTTCGAATCTAGTTCAAGAGCAAAACAAGGGGGAAAGAACCA